>NW_010286909.1:36682-42017 GCF_000700745.2 Antrostomus carolinensis
TCTAGCTGGTTGCACTCACCAGAGCAGACCAAGTGCTAAATATCCCTTGTCACACACTCTTTATAAATTGAAACCTATCCCTAGATCCACCAGAGTTTCCCTAGAAAGATGATGTGCCTCAGAGAACACTTGCAAGGTAGGCAGCATGTCAGACCATCGACTAACCATACCACTGCCAAGCTCCATCCCAAGTTTAAGTGCCAAGACAGTTCAGCCCTGCTCACAAGGGAGAGGTCCACTGCCTTTTACACATTTAACATCACCAGTGACCTAACAGAGAGCAGCTGTACAGGCTGCTAGGTTACAGAATTTTTTCTCTCCTCCCATCCCTGATCTCTGCCTTAAAAATCTTGGGTTCTGCTGTAATTTACCTTCATAGAGAGATATTCTTGGGGCACGTACAAGAATGAAATTCTCTTATCATTGTCTGCATATGGAGTTTGCACTAAGCTCCAAAAAACAAGGTGCTCACCCTTGCCCCTTTCTTTGTATGCACAAAGGTGAGGAGCTTTTTGTCAGCAATTAACCCTTGTTTCAGCTCAATAGGGCTGATCAGATTGTAGAACAACATCTGAGAAGTGGAGATTAGCAGGCCAGGCTCTTTAGTACTTAAAGCATCAGTGCAGCTACTCAAAATCAGATTTCCTTTTCTTCACTGGCATTTGATTAAAGCCTTTTCAAGCAGTCCTTTCCAACTTCCAGATGCTTAAGTCAGGTGATGAAGAAAAACTCTTGCTTTGTTGGGGTTTTTTTTTTGTCTGGGAAATGGCAACAGCACATATCTCAAACGTGGTCAGAACAAAAATCCTGCTCAGAAAACATGCATAAGTATGTGCACCTGTTTGTGCACGTGCATAGCTTTGGTAGAGCTGACCAGAGCACAAACATGCAAAGGCTTTAGTAGCATGATACAAGAAGCGGGGGAAATACTCTTAAAGCAGGAGCTGAGTCCAGAAATAGATTGTGAAAGGATCAATTTTTTGCTGCATACTGATTTATTCAAACCTTCCACAATGGCAAAAACCCTCTATAACAAAATATCTGATTACAGGACTATGACCATAAATTCCACACACCCTCAAGCAATGGCCAATGAATAACTGACTTGTTAAGGGAAAGAACCTGTGCAATGAATAAATCTACCAACAGGGCTTTCAATACAAAAGACCCCATCGGGACAAATTTCCTTCTGAAGGTGTATCGACTTTCATTTGCAGGAACCAGCAGATATTTGTTTCGAGAAGATAGCCATTGTTAAATTGCTGCTAAACAACATATAGTATAAACCAGGTTCATACCCCAGGCTTAATCTACTTGCATATCAAAGTGGGCTGGACTATACAAAGAATAATTTTGCAAGATGAAGTGTTATACAAGGTCTGAAAAAAATATGTCTTTAATTCAGAGAGAACTCAAGACAGGTACAAGAGACTCATAATTCCAGACCCTCAGTTGTAGAAAGGCGTCAAGAAAATAAGGATTGTGAAAGGACAAGAAAACATGACTCAGGAGGAACGTTTAAGGGTGGACATGCATTCAGAGTAGAAACACAAGAAGAATAATTCATGCCTTGTGCTTAGCTGGTACCCTTCATCTCACAATCCCATAGGAAGTGCTGTTTGACCAAGTCCATCTGAATGGCTGGCACTGGAAAGGAAGAAGCCAGGTGTCCCCATTTTACAGATTAAAACACCAAAGTCCAGAAAGACCAATGTCTAAATTAACTGTGACCCAAACCCCTGGCCTGAGACACATGGTTTGGCAGTGGGTGAGATCAACCCTACAACGCCCTTGGTCCTTAGCGAGGTTTGCACTACAGCAGCTTCTAAAATCAAGCCACAGGGTTTGTTGTTGGGCAGACCAAACTTTCAGTGGCTTGTGGAGCTGTAGGCTTCAATGATCAGCTGAGAGGTCCACAAGAAGACAGGAGCACAGATGGGACAGAGACAAAGCATTTCAGCTCCAGATTTATTCTAGCATGGAAATCATGATGACCCTTATCCTGAAAGAGAGAACTATGCTAACTCTCAATGAATATGGAATAGGTAGGTCTGCCAGGAATGGGACAATCCTAATATCTGGCAGAGGGAAGAAAAAAGAGCCTTTTTGCAAACAGTAAGGACTTTGTTATAGGCGAGTGGAGCTGAAAAACTGAGGAAACATCTCCATCTAGCAAAGCCAGCCTGATAACAAGCAGGAGGCAAGGTGAGCATGCAGGTGGGAGTGCTGAAATCATAGGATGAGGTATCACAAGACCTGCCTCTGCCCAAAACTAGGTGTTCAGAAAGAGAGCTTGGTAATAAATCCTGGTGCATGCATACGATGTGCACAAAATGGTGTCCTAAATATATGCAGGATCCCTCCATCCTCTCAAGCCAGATCAAGTCAACAAGCAGCAGCTCTACCTGGACTAAACCACCTCCCTAAAAACTATGGTGCTCAATGGAAGGAGGTTTTTTTATGCTTTACGTATTTCATACATGCACTTACGCTAACATAGAGTGTATCACATAAATTTACAGTCACCTGTTTCAATTTTTAACCCCAAATATTACAAACTAGCAGAAAGTCTAGATTTCCTTACAAGGTCTCTGTTCATTCTCCATCCAGATACCATTTGCTTTCTCTGATCCCCTTTGTCCCAGGAATAAGATGTGACACCAAACATGGCAGAACTTGCAGTTTCAACAGCTTATTTATCATCAGCTGGTCACTCCTTGATCAACGTTTTATGAAGGGATATTTAAAAAAAAAATGCAGAGGGAGTAGGAGAGGGACAACTTGCAGTTTCAACAGATTATTTATCATAAACTGGTCACTCCTTGATCAATGTTTTATGAAGGGATATTTAAAAAAAAAAAATGCAGAGGGAGTAGGAGAGGGAAAGTAGGAAACAGCCCTAGTTTAATTTTGATAACATTGGCAGGGGGTGATTCACTCCACCAAATTAAAATCAGCAAATCTTCTCTCATTTTCTCTGACAGAGGTAACCAATTTAAATTTTCATAAAGGAGGCAGTGATGTGTGTCTTTGCGAGACAGAGTCACCAGTCTAGAGGCCCTCTGATTTAAAATATTATCTTTCTTTTTTTTTCTTTTCTTTTCTTTTTTTTTTTTCTTCCCTTCCTTGAGAGCTTCTCGGAGCAACATGACAGATTATCTCAGCATAATCAAACTAATACAAAAGTCTCGCTCCAAGAAGAACCATGAGGAATTTCTAAGCCCAAGATGTGACGATGAATGGATGCTCTAAAGAGATTTCATTTACTGTTCATTTTCCTTCTTTTTTTTTTTTTTAACGTGATTTTTTTTTCAATAGCCTCAGCACACTGCAAACCATATTAAAAAGCCAACTATCACACAGAGTGCATGCAGGAGAAAGGGATGTATGTTCTCCACGTGGGCTGGCCTGCCATATTGCTCTCCAAGAGAGGAGTTTGATTTCCAGTTGGTGGTTTCTTATGTTGTCATAAAATGCCACCAGTATTGGGTTAAGAGTGGGGTGGTGCTGCGGAAGAATTGCCTTTTGGGAAGCAAGAGCATTAAGAAGGGTTACAAGGCAGATGGGACCACCTATACTGAGACACTGGAGGATGCTAAAGACCAGGATGACATCTGTGGTGGTCTTGACCTGGAGAAATGAGAATTGCCACAGCCCCCTGTCATAGTGATTTGGGACTTAAAGGGCTGATCCCCTGTGGATTTGGGACCTGAGCGGCAATATATGATTCTAAAGAAAAAGAGTGGATCCCAAGTCAAAAAGGGTCTCTACCTCTCCAATGCAGACGGGACACTGAAATACACAGTTCAAAGAGACGTGGTTCAAAGCAACTGAGATGCAAAGGAGAACCCTATCCCCACTTTGGCTGAGAAAACTGTGCTCCAGCACATTTCTCCCCATGCTTCATAGCCCCAAGTCCCCACCTCACCCAAATATAGGGATGGACATCAGCCCCCATCAGCAAGTTACCCATGCCTTAGTCCAGTTTCACACAAGCACGAGTATCACTCTCTTGTCTTCTTTTATCTCAGCATCTTTTTTCAAAATCCAGGCAAGTGAAGAGCCCAGGGAATTTGGAAAAGGAGCCAGGAGAAGAATCTGGGTACATCTTGTGCACCTCAAGCACTGGGATTTGCTGGGGACCCCTGTGCTTTATCTGCAGCCACATTGAGCCGTTCTGATATGTGCTGCGACACCGAGAAAGACAGTTTTCTGCAAACCTCCAGGCCAGGTGCCAGCTCCCTTCCCTTTGAAGGCTTGCTTGGGGATGTGAATTTTCTCCAAGGGATGGAGGCGAGGTAGTTACAGAGACAGCCTGTCATCCATCTTGAAGAAAATACTCCTCTGTCTTTGCACCTCTCCTAGAAAGGTTACAACCAGTGTGCTGCAAGCCCAGGATCAGGCCCAGAGAAAAGCTTTGACTCATTTGTTTACCAGCACAGGTTTCCTGGAGCTAATTAATGAGCCAAGCTGATAACTCTGCAACAGGTATCGATGACAGGGGATTTCCTGTGTGCTACACTTCAGCTATGGGAGAATGCGAATTTGGATCAATGATTACACTGCTTCCCTACTTTCCTCCCCCCAAAAATGGGGGAAAAGAAAAGCCATTTTCAGCCACACAGGCACCACGGGAAACCCCTCCATTATCTTCACCCCCCATGTCCAGGTGCAATGAATTCCTGCGTGCTACACTTAAGCTACGGGAGAAGGCAAATTTGGATCAGTGATCACACTGCTTCCTCCTTTCCCTCCTAAAAAAAGGGGGAAAGAAAAGCCATCTGCAGCCACACAAGCACCACAGGAAGCCCCTCCATCATCTTCACCCCCCCTGCCTAGAGTGTAATGAAGGGGCACGATCCTTGCTGGAGGATGGTCTGAGTTAACTCCCAGGAGCAGAGTGTTTAGGGACTCTGTTCCCCATTTGTAGAGAGCAGGGGCTCCTATGCAGCCCCTGAGAAAGCCCTTGGGGTTTGGGGGCTGCTTTTGCCCCCCACTTCTCCTGGGCATGGGAGCAAGCAGAGCTGCAGATACCGCAGAGTGTAATGAAGGGGCACGATCCTTGCTGGAGGATGGTCTGAGTTAACTCCCAGGAGCAGAGTGTTTAGGGACTCTGTTCCCCATTTGTAGAGAGCAGGGGCTCCTATGCAGCCCCTGAGAAAGCCCTTGGGGTTTGGGGGCTGCTTTTGCCCCCCACTTCTCCTGGGCATGGGAGCAAGCAGAGCTGCAGATACCGCTCGCTCTCCCCATGGCATCCCGTATATTCTTTCACAAGGATGCTGAGATGGGGGGAGAAGTGGGGGCGGATAAAACATGCGAGGTAGTATGGTGAAAA
>NW_010286910.1:0-693 GCF_000700745.2 Antrostomus carolinensis
ATAATTATAATTTAAAGCTTGGGGCTTTGAAATTTCCAGTGTTCCTCCTCTGGCTATGTGCTGGAGGTGTGCACAGTCAGGAAACCACGGTGGTGCCAGTTATCCATGCAAGATATGTCCTCTGCAGGCCAGATATTCCATGTCCTGACATAATTCAGTAGAGTCAATGAGAAGAGTAGATGCCGAGAAACAGATGAGGGAAGCAAGACACAGGAAACAAAGACTGCAAAATAATTTCACTAAATAACCCCCATTTATCTAGAACACAGCCCTTGGCGGTGCCGCCTGCCCCATACCTGCAGAGGGAAGATCCCGCCCAGCTGAGCTGGTCCCACTGGCCCAGTAACCCCCTTGCCCCTCGGGAGCTGTAATTCGCCGTGTTTCCCGTGGGCAGCTGCAGCGAGGTCCCTGCCCAGCTCCAGCAGCTGGTGTGGGAGAGCTGCCATGGCCATCCCGAGCTGCTCCGTGCCCCCAGGCCCCGGCTTTCCTCACCCTACGCAAACAGTTTGTGCAAGAAGCCCTGGGCTCAGCCTCTCCCTGGGGTGGAGCAGCACCAGCACGCACAGGGACATGCTGCCCTCGCCAGCCACCACCCAAAGACTGGCACAGTTTATCCTCCTGGGATGTTCCCTGGGATGTCTGCTGTCCTGCACAACTCTGTAATAGAATCCCAGAATTGCCCAGATTGGAAAA
>NW_010286911.1:0-2930 GCF_000700745.2 Antrostomus carolinensis
GCGTGCCCCTGCAGCCCCCCCAGCCCTCACCTCCAGCGCTGCCATGCGCACCACCTGGTTGGTGTGGTAGAAGAAGATTGGAAGCACATCAAAGATGCTGGTTTCTGAGAGGATCAGTTTCTGGGGGAAGAAAGCAAAATTTAGGGTAAGGATGAAGTAGGACCCACTTGCCCCATCACAGGAAGGGGGAGGCACGTTCCAGAGGGGTCCCTCAATGTGGGGCTGTGCAGGACTGCTCACTGGGGTGCCATGGGACATCCAGCCCAACACGGGGACACCACCAGACCCAGACAGAGATCCACACGTCAGTCCCCACCAAACGGGGCGAGGAACAGGGGATGGGGACTGGCAGCAAGGGGTGCACCCCCTCCCCTGCTCTGCACAGGCACTGACACCACAGTAAGGCTTTGGGCTGCTTCTTTGTCTGTTTTTAAGGTTAAGCCACTTGAGGCCACATCTCCTCACCAAAGCCACCCAAAAGCCAAACTCCCTCTGTGGAAAATCACGCGATTCCCAACCTTCAGGTTTTCAGGGCAGTACTCGTGTCCGTACATGTCGATAGCGGAGAGGAAGATGGACTCCACCTGGTTGTGCCGCAGCTCGTAGGAGGGCAGGTGAGAGGCAATGAGCACCTGCAAGGGGAGAGGTGGCTGGAGGCACAGGGGACAGGGGACAGGGCTGGGGACAGCAGGGCACAGTGGTCACTGACCTGCCGGGCTCTCAGCGCCACTTTGGAGTGCTCAGTCTTGCTGAGCTGGGTCAGCTCGTGGAGGATGGCCGTCAGCTCGTCCGTCAGCGTGGGGTCACGGCCGCACAGCTGGTCCTGCAATGCACACACCATCGTGGCTCAGCCCAGGCCCCTCACTGCGGGATGGCCTCATCCCTCACCCCCAGCCCCACAGGGGCAACAGGGACAAGACCCAAGGTGCTAAAATGCACAAAATGCCACTTTTTGAACCAAGCACAGCAATGTAATGCTGCAGAGGGGAGAGAAGGTCCCTGTAACGAGGCAGGAATGGACACCTGAATGCAAACCCCAAACCCTGGGGATGCACCAAACAGAGGAGCTGAAAAGCAGTTCCACGTGTGTCCAAGGGCAAAGCACAGGGCTGTGACAGCCACCCACAGCCACATCCCGTCCTGCAGTGATGCAGAACTTGCCTCGGCTTATGGGCTTTCCCCAGCATCTATTCCTGGTGTCTTAGGGCACGGGCTGTACTCACAATTAACATGGTCACCAGCAGGTTCTTCTTTGCCACCTGAGCGTGAGAGAAGATGCTCTCCAGCACGGGGGTCATGTCGGGTTTGCACTGTTCCCGCAGGCTGATGACACACTTGTCGTAATGAGCTGTGGGGCGGAACATGGTGAGCCCTGCAGACACCCAGAGAGCCCCACAGACCCCTCTGAAGAGCCCCCGAGCCCTCACCGTGCTGGAACTGTGTCTCCACTTGCAGGTAGCGTCTCAGCAGGTCCAGCACCACCGCTTTCATGTAGCCCCGGATGCCGCTGCGGTACCTGAGGAGCAGAGCCCAGCGTGCTGCGAGGAGGTGGTGGGGGGACCAAGGGGGTCACGGACAGCGCGGGGCTCACCTCTGCACCAGCTGCACCACACTCTGTGTGTTCATGAAGAAGACCTCCCGCTCTGCCTTCCTCTGCAGCGTGGCTGCGTGGGTGTCCAGCACGTTGGCGATCTGCAGGGAGAGGGCACAGGGTCTGGGGCAGCTTGGGGCCAGCGTGGCCACAGGGCTGCCAGCTCCCCTTGCCCAGGGACGGGGCTGCTGCACACACCAGCTTTCACTTGTTTGTTTGTTTGTTTTCCCCCAAGTGAAAAATACAAAGTAACAAATAAATCTAGAAGCAGCAGGACAAAAACACAAACACAGAAACAAACAGGGGCATGAGAACACGGGCACAGATCCACAAATATTGCCCTCACTCATTTAATTTTTTTATACATCTCTTGGCAGGACAGGTCCGGGCAGAATCTCCTGACTGGCTCTAGCTAAAAGGAAGCAGAGGCCAAGCTGGGGAGTGTGGTCCCCACACCCCTCACCTGTTGGCTGGGGAAGCGGCAGAGCACGGAGGTGATGTTGCTGGCGTACTGCGCCATCACCTTCCGGATCGACTTCTCCACAGACAGGGGGATTCTTCCTGAAATGCTGGTCATGATCTCCTGCAGCTCCAGGAGGGGTAGGGATGGGTCTCGCAGGGTCTTCATCAGCTGTGCCACCCACTCCTTCACCTGCGGGGAGCAGAAGCTGGTGCTGCTTGTACCCACCAGTGCTGCCCGCGCCCACCAGCGCTGCCCATCACGTCATCATGGCAAACACAAGGCAATGGGGCAGGACACCAGGATCATCTTTGCCCCCAGCACCCACCTTGGCGCTGAAGTAGGGCTCGGGCAGACAGTATCCGTTCATGACGTTGGTGAGATTGTCCAACACATTGCGGAGAACCTGGTGCTGCTTCTCACCGGTGATGGGGAGGGTCTGCTGGGCTGGGAGCTCCCCCGTGAACAGCTCTGCCTGGAGAAAGCAGAGAGAGGTGAGCTGGCCCAGGAGCTTGCCAACATGGGATGGAGCCTCCTGAGAGCTGCAGCTCCCCCAGAGAAACCAGCACAACCCCTCCAGCATCGGCTTTTGGTCAGACACAGAGGAAGCACCTAACATTCAGCTTCACGTCTCTGCCAGCACCCCATCATGAAAACAATGCAGAAAAACTGGAGATCCCTGCTGATGTCCCAGTCAGGGCAGCTCCTCTGGTTTGACCCCCAGTGAGTGTCCCCAGTGCCCCACGAGATCATATTTGGGAGCAGATGAGAGGGGACAGCAGCGTGGCCAGCCCCGGGCAGACTCACAGGCTTCACTTTGGTGGGATCGTCCAGCTCGAGCCGGGCTATGACACATCCCGCCTCCAGCAGCGCGCCCGG
>NW_010286911.1:3014-6531 GCF_000700745.2 Antrostomus carolinensis
ATCAGCACCCACATGCTGCAGAGCACCTCAAGCATCGCGGCAGCATTGGTGGGTTTCATCTTTGCCGTCCCCCAGTGTTGTGCTGCAGGAACGGAGCTCCTCCAGGTTCCTCAGCAAAACTCACCTCAATCTCTGCAAAAACATTCCCTTCAGCCACGTGGCCACCATCGTCCACTGTGTACTGCAGCAGCTTCCCCGCGGAGGGCGAGCGCAGCACCGTCGGGTCCTTCTCCTTCTCGAAGTCACACGTTTTGTTGCCAATGGTGATCCGGTATCTTAAGTAGAGGGAAAGGTCTCACTGACTCGCTGCTGGTCGGCTGGGAGGGCTGCTGGGGGCCCAGTGGGGAGGTACCTGTCGATCTCCTCCTTCATGTAGGTGGTGTAGCTGTTGCCATCAAAGGAGAGCAGCAGCCCGCCGTCGTTCAGCCGGTGCACGTCTATCTCTATGTGCGTGCGGTTCATGATGATGACGTACGTCGTCAGGGACTGGCGGGGCCAGCCACAGGGAGTCCTCAGTGTAACCCCCCAAAACACCTACCAGGACCTTTCTGGGGACTGGTGGGAATGGCAGGGGGGGAGGAACATCTCCCCACGCTCGGCACAAGGGCTGGGAGACAGGGCTGTGCCAGAGAGGGATGGAGGCAGCCATCTCAGGCTGCACCAAGGAGCTGGTTCAACGTGCAGCCCAGGGCTGGTTTAACTCATGGCTCATCTGCTGCTTTCATTGAGAGTGGGGAGTTTTTGAATAAAGTTTGACTAATTGGGTTTAAAAACAAGAAAATGACATCCTCTATTAAACTGGGGGCAACAGGACGTATGAAAGTGTCTGTCTGGTTCAGCTGAGGTTATTAATCTCATTATTGTCCATTTTTAAAGGACAATCTCATATCTGTTGCACCTTTCTCCTTCGGGACAGGAGCACACGTCCCTGTCCCTGTGAGAAACGCTGTGGCCAGTTCAGGAGGAGCACAGCCCAGCCCTCACCTGGAGAACGTACTTCACGCCCTCGTAGATGAGCTCCACATCGACGATGTTCAACAAGGAGGCCGCCGGCAGCACCTGCCCCCTGAAACACAACGGACGGGTTAAGCACCACCATAACAGTTGCCGAGCGCGCCGGCTGGGAGCCAAGTGTGCCAGATGTCAGGGGTGCTGCTGGCGCCGGGCCGTGCGGGCTCTGAGCTCACTGAGGCAGGGCACGAAGGTGACCAGAGGGGACAAGCATCTGCTTTAAATGAACCATGTGAGCGCCTTGTAAAAATGCACCCGGAGGCAGGCCAGACACTGGCAAAACACCCTCAGATAAGGGCGTGGGGCAGAGCCCCAGGCGTCCTCCAAGGCTGGAGGAATAACCTTGACATTCAAGTGCAAAAACAAAAGCAAGCTGTGCTCAGCTGAGTCACTTTCCCTTGAAAGCTGCGTTCCCAACCATGTGAAACTTGTTTCCCTTCTCCAGATAAAGCGAGAGCCAAGAAGCCAGAGCTGTGAGTCCCAGCAGATACCCATTTCTCAGCTGGTGCAAGGCCTCCAGGGGTGCAAAGCTTTTGCAGCAAAAGTTGAGAAGGAAGATGGCCCAGGGAGAGCAACACTCAGGTCTCCATGCTTGCAGGAGCCCCATGGGCTGCCAGGAGCTGCCCTGTAGGAGATGGACTCGCTGTGCCCATGGCATGGCTGAGCCCCCCTCAGGCAGCCCCTGCTCCGCACCTCTCCAGCGAGTGCAGGAAGTCGGTCATGCATGTTCTGAAGGTGGCATCTGCGACGTTCAGGGCACCACAGACGACACCTAGCATCGTGTCCGGCTTCTCTGCCTGTGAAGGGCAAAAATAACAGGGTTTGGGTCTTGCAGCCACAGGGGAGGGGTGATGCCAAGTCAGTCAGTGTCCCCCACCTGCACTTTCTCGGCAATCAGATGGTCCAGCCAGCCAGTGTCTATCTCGTTGTTCTGGAAGCTCTCTGTCTCCAGCAGCTTAATCAGATACTCCACCGTGGTCCGGAAATCCCCACGGATAGACAGCTCCTTCAGGGCAACCACCATGTTCCTTTGAGGAAGAAAAACCCTCTGTTAATGACCCACGAGGCTGCGCTTGGCTTTCAGCAGAGGGAACTGGGAAACCACAGGGGCTGGGCTGATGAGCTCCTGAGCCCTTGGCACTCAGGCCCAGATGCAACAGCCCCTCAGTCAGCACTGACTTAATAAAACACTTCAATATCCAAGACAATCTCGTTACATGTTGCTCAGTTACTGAAGGAACATTGCTGCTCACTGGCGCTGAGCACGTTCTCGGCAGATCACTACCTCGTGTCTTTAAGGACCAGGTTGATGAACAGAGGCCATAGCACAAACAAGCCGCTCCCCACAGCAGCACCGTTCTTGTCCCCTCAGATAAAAGTCACTTTTCCCAGCTCATGCTGAGACTTCCCGAGGACAACCCTCTCCACCCCGTCCTGCCACACTCACGAGATGGCCTCCTCCCGGTTCTCCCCCCACGAGAAGCAGTGTCCAAACTGGGAATCAGCAAACTCGTGCAGCCCCCCGGCCGCCGCCACGCTGAAGTACCCCCAGACGTTCTTGCTGCTGCGGAAGTTCAGCTCCTGCACCGTTCCCGAGCTGGGCTTGAAACCCTGAGCAAAGACAGAGCAGAAGACACGGAGAAATCAGGCTTGAGACTCCTGCAGCGTCAACAGAAGGGGAACCCCTGTGACATTTATTGCTCAGCACATGGATCTCACTGGTTCCACGGGTTCAATGCCCACAAGCATTGGCCAGCTGGGGAGGACCATGCCCAGTTGAACCCCACGAGTGGCAGGGTCCTCCCATCCCCATGCACAGGGCTGGTGCACGAGAGCCCATCTCCCTGGCTCACCTCCTCAGGGTTCTCGCTGGTGATCCGGGCGGCGATGACGTGGCCCCTGGGCACGGGGGTGTTGGTGGGGCTGTGGAAGCAGATGGGTGTATCGCCCCAGGGGCTCTCCCCGTACAGCACCCGGATGTCTTTTATCCTGTGCAAGGGGATGCCCATTGCAATCTGCACGAGTAACAAGGAGGAACTGAGCTGCTGAAACAAGACTTTGGCATCAAAACTACAACTGGGAGAATTTGCTAGATGGTCTGGATGAAGAGCGAGGGGAAGAGGCACCGTGCTGCAGGCAGCTGCTCCTGCAGGTGAGGAGCAGAGGTGAAGGAGGGATGCTACATGCTCCTGCCTGCACCCGACACCCGACACGCTGCTACATGGGACAGGCTCCAAACCAGCACTTCTCCCTGAATTACAAAATTTCTCCATCTAACACATCCCAAAGTCACTCGTGTTGTGCTCAGGTACCTGCAGCTGGGCAGCCGGGAGGTTCACATCCGCGATCATCTCTGTGCAAGGGTGCTCCACCTGCAGACGCGGGTTCAGCTCCAGGAAGTGGAAGCTCCCATCCTCGCTGTAGAGGTACTCGACAGTGCCCGTGCTCACGTAGCCCACCATCTGGGCCAGGCGGACCGCGCACTGCAGGAGAGGGGGAAACCACC
>NW_010286911.1:6591-6862 GCF_000700745.2 Antrostomus carolinensis
GCAGTGGCCTTGCACAGATCCAAGGGGACAAGCAGGGCTGGGGGTCCCCACTCAGCTCGGGGGGTCCCTCCCTTCCTTACGAGCCTCAGGTGCCAAAACCCACAATAAACCCAGCAAGGAACAGACCAATTTCTCACTAGCACCCCATGCTGCCCAAAGACCAGGGCCACCCACCTGCTCCATCACCTCGATGACAGAGGGAGCGGCGATGGTGGTGGGTGCCTCCTCGATGATCTTCTGGTGCCGGCGCTGGATGGAGCAGTCGCGGCCG
>NW_010286911.1:6907-9540 GCF_000700745.2 Antrostomus carolinensis
CATCAGGAAGACGGGGGACCCAGGCGCCTCCGCCTGCACCTGCGGTGAGGGAGAGGGTTGTGCTCCAGCATCACCCCCCAGAATTCATCCCAGGGCGGAGGCAGGTCCTGCAGTGAGCCCGGGTGGGAAGCAGAAGACAGCCGGTGTGGGAGCAGGACTCTGCCGCGTGGCCCAGGATGGGATGGGGACAGGGATGGGGGTTCCAGGCACCTCTCACCTGCCGGAAACAGGCACCAAATTCCTCTGCTGCCTCCACTTTTCGGATGCCTTTGCCTCCACCACCTTCTGCTGCCTTGATCATCAGTGGGTAGCCAATCTTCTTGGCCACCTAAGGGGGCACAAGGATGGGGGTGATCAAAGTGCTTTGGACCCCAACTCATCACCCCAACAGCCCACCCTGCCCCAACTCTGTGCAGCCCGGAGCAGGATTGCCCCAAGCTGCATCTGTGCAGAGGGAGGAACTGCTGTCATGTGCGCTGGGAGCCCAAAAGGGCTCCAAAGAGAAATAATGGTGGAGGACAAGAGACCAGGAGCAGCCCATGGGCCCAGCTTCACCTCCAGGCCTTCCTCCACGTCCTTGACACAGCCCTGTGCGTAGGTCTCGAGGGGAATGCTGATTGTCTGCTGATGCTTCTGGTCGTCCTCAGACCACTGGGCCACCAGACCTGCAGGCAGGGCCAGGGCTGTGGTCACCACCAGGGCTGTGGTCACCACGGGGGTGGCACAGCCACTGCTGAGGTGGCATGCTGCCTGTGCCCAGGGGAGCTAGGGACCATTTCCCCTGCTTCCACATACCCTATCTCCAAAAACCCCTCTGCCCAAACCAGCAGCCACTTGGCTGCAGTGAGGTCCTCGATACCTGCAGCCACCCTGCAGCCAGCCAGGCCATGGACCCCAGCCCCAGCGTTTGCTTTGGGGGAGAAGGGGAGGCAGGGAGGAGAGAAATGGGGGAGTGGGGAGGGTGCACAGGGTTGGGGAAGAGGCACTTACCGCTCCCACTCCACAGCAGCGTGGGGATCTGGATTGTCTGAGCCACAATGGTGGAGGCAACTTTGTCCCCCAGCGCCCACATGGCATCACTGGGGGGACCTTCAAACAGGAGGGACAGGGTGAGCTGGGCCACCTGGCCAGCCAGCCTGTCCCCATCACACGGATGCTGCAGAGAGCTGCTCCCCACCAAGCCGGCACCATCAGCCCTTCTGCAAAGAGCAGGGGCATGGGAACCCCCCAAACCCACTGCCTGGTTCAAGGTGGAGCTTGATCCTTCTCCAAGGGGAAGCCCGGGCTGTCCCCTGGCTGGGGGGAGGTCTGCCCCTACCTGAGGTTCCTCTGCATATGCTGCATTGGCTTTAGCATTACAGGGAAATCCCAGAAAACAGAAGGATTCCTGGGACAGCTCCAGGAAACCCGCCTGGGGACTGTCACACCGCAGGGTGGACATGCCAGACACAGGGAACGGGCACTGCCCAGTGGTGTGTCCCTGGGGGGTGAGCGAGCACGCCTGCTGCTCCCTGCAGCACAGGGAAGGTGGTGACATCTTACCTAGGAATGCTATCCCATTTTTCTGCAGCAGCTCTGGCAGCTTGGGGTTTTCCGAGGCATGTCCCCAGCCAGCCCACACCGCCTGGCACGAGAGAAGGAGCAGCGTGAGCCATCACCTCCCTGTGCCGCTGTCCTCCCATCGCCCACAGCAGCTTCTCTGCACAGAGGGATGTCACCCCCTTTCCAAGTGTCCCTTTTCCTTATCCACTTCCTCAGCAAAGAGGTGAGAGAACTGCGAGGGGCTGCTACCTGGACTGGGATCCGTTTGGAGATGTCCACGATCAGCTCCACGTTGGCGTAGTTGTTGTTGTTGGTCCCCCCAGGGACGGGCACGTAGTGATCTGCCATTTTAATGTACTCTGCAAGACAGCGCGCGGCAGCGGTGAGAGCCAGTCCCTTCAAGCTGCACCCCACTCTCATGCTGTCCCTGGTACCCCCTCCCCAAATTCTCCATCCTGGGGAGGTTGGAATGAAGGGGAAAATTCTTTACTCCTGGATCTGGCTGCACCAGAGGGAAGTGTGTGACACTGGGACTGTGCAGAGTCCCCCCAGCCCAGGCAGTATCACAGGGAGAAGGAAAGTTGTTCAGTTGTTCAACCCAACCAGGGTGGGGAACATCCATTGCTGGGACACTTTCAGGACTTACCTGCATTAGCCTTGAGGTCCTCAGGGGTGACCATGACCACAAACCGAATGGCACGCTCGTTGCGGAACATCTCGTAGGCCCACCGGCGGATGGAGCGCATGCACTTCACGGCGGCGATGCCGTTGTTGGCAATGAGGACCTGGGGGGACAGGGATGTGGGGCACCAGGATGAAACCTCTCCTTGCTGCTGGGATGTGGGGCTGGGGGTGCGACCCCAAGGGACGGCAGCATGGAGGTGAGGGGTGGGTGCAGGCGGTGGGTGAAGAAGGGCAGCCTGGCTAACACCGGTGCCTTGTAAGAGCCGGTTATACATGCTGGCAGAGCAGGAGGCTCCTTACCCAGCAGGTTTAATGCCAGGCACTGGGGCTAACGAAGGACGGACTTTGGCCTTCGTTTGTGCCAGCAACACAAAGCTGCTGCCAGCAGCCGCCGTGCAAAGGCAGAG
>NW_010286911.1:9618-9876 GCF_000700745.2 Antrostomus carolinensis
GGTGGGCGCAGGAGATTTGGACAACGTTTGAGGGTGTCACCATGAAAAGCAACGACCCACCACCCAGGCAAAGGCAGGGGCGTGTGGAGGGAAAGACCTTCTCGATGACGCGGTTGCCCCCGAAGCGGGTGATGAACTCTGCCGGCGAGGCGACGGTGAAGTCCCGCTGCAGATCCATCTTCCTGTGCTCGCGGCCCCTCTTCGCCAGGTGCAGCCCGGACATGCTAGGCCTGTGGTGGGACACGATGGCTGTCAGCG
>NW_010286911.1:9969-10536 GCF_000700745.2 Antrostomus carolinensis
AGCAGCGGGCACTGGAGACACAAATGTGCCACCTCCGTGGTTTCTTCCGAGGAAAGCAATAAAACCCTTCACCCTGCTGACACACCTTAGAATCACTGAATCGTTTTGGCTGGAAAAGACCTTTAACATCATTGAGTCCAACCTTCCTCACTACCAGCTCCCTGTCACACACCCAGGAACATTTAACACCCACTTGCAACACCGCAGAGGAAAACTGTTCTCAGCTGAGTTATACGGAGCAAGCAATTTGAGGTGAACAGAGTACGTTTTGCAATTAAAACACTCAGCAGCTGTGGGTCCACATTGATTCAAACACCACAACAAGCAGATTTGCAGTCACAGGGGCTGGACTGAGACCCCACTGTGCCAGGCAAAAGCCCCGGGGTTTGCATTTCAGGGGGCAGAGAGCTGCTCCGGGTTTTTGGAAGCATGGTTGTGTCCAGAGCACTGCGACCACCACAGCACGGCCCTGCCCGCTGCTGCACCGCCCAGCTGCAGCTGGAAACGTGCCAGGAGGGCTGGGGAACAGGGAGATTCCCAGGGGATCAAAACACAGACCCTCCCTCC
>NW_010286911.1:10570-10835 GCF_000700745.2 Antrostomus carolinensis
GGACCAAAACAGAGACCCTCCCTCCCGCTGCCAGGAATGTTCATGCACACACACCCCTCTGCAGCGACCAAGGTCTGCTGCAAAGCTCCCACAGCTCCCAGTTCCCACCAAACCCCCTTGCAGAGCCGTGTCACAGAATCCCAGACTGGTTTGGGTGGGAAAGGACCTTAAAGCTCATCCAGTCCCAACCCCCCTGCCAGCAGCAGGGACACCTTCCACTAGACCAGGTTGCTCAAAGCCTCATCCAACCTGGCCACAAACACTT
>NW_010286911.1:10878-11499 GCF_000700745.2 Antrostomus carolinensis
ACAACCCTTGCCGGGGAGGCCCAGCCACAACTTCTCTGGACAACCTGTTCCTATCCCCACGCCCCAAAGCCGCCCAGCTGGGTCGTGTGGGTGTCAGGAAAAACAACAGGTACACAGGATGGCATAGAACATCCCTTCCCTGGTGTCTGTGCGAGGCGAGCGGGATTGCTGCCTCCAAACCCTGTGGCACAAGCACCAGGTCTCCAAGGGGTGCAGCTGGAGATGCTCCTACAAGACCACTCTGAGCCGTGCCAGGGTCACCCAAGGGGGAGCAAAGAGCAGGCAGCACTGAGTGAGGAACCTTGGAAAGAGCGGGATGCACCGCTCCCAGCAGCTGCCTCAGGAATTTCCTCTCAATGACAGCGGCCACAGCTCCTTCCCTGATCACACCCCATCCTGCCCGCTCCACAACCCCAAAACACCTCCCAAGCTCCCCGCGCTGCCGGCCACACTCACCCCTACCATGGTTTTCCACTGACGGCATTTCCATGCCCTCCGGAGTCTATCCCTTGTGTCACAGCCCATCGTACATCCCTGACGCGGGCAGGTCGGAGGGGGCTGCGCTGGCGGATGGACAGTGGGACCAGGGTCTCCGCAGGGCTCGGTCCCAGCAGGGCTATA
>NW_010286912.1:0-514 GCF_000700745.2 Antrostomus carolinensis
CCTTTAAAGGTCCCTTCCAACCCAAACCATGTTGTGATTCTTCCTGGGCTGGAAGCAGCCTCAGCTGTAGCCCCACAACCACCTTCCTCAGAGGTGACTTGGCTTGAGAATGAGAGGAAATGGCCTCAAGTTGCACCAGGGGAGGTTTAGGTTGGATCTGAGGAAGAATTTCTTCACCCAAAGGGCAGTCAAGCACTGGAAGGGGCTGCCCAGGGCGGTGGTGGAGTCAGCTTCCCTGGTGGTATTTCAAAGATGGGCAGACGAGGTACTTAGGGACATGGTTTAGAGGTGGAATTGGCAGGGTTGGGGTTATGGACTTGGTGATCTTAAAGGTCTTTTCCAACCACTACGATTCTGGGATTCTGTTCCTGCTCCTCAACAGCCTCCAGGCTTCTTCACGCCCTGTGCCACAGCACCATCCCAGCTTTACCCCATTTGTCCCCTTTTTGCCCCGCAGCCACCCCGACCCCTTCCCCAAACCTTTGGAAAGGACAGGGCTCCAAGTTTTCCACAC
>NW_010286913.1:0-936 GCF_000700745.2 Antrostomus carolinensis
TATGGCAATTAATGACAGGATATCAATATGGGAATGACCAAAGGCTTAATTAATATGGTAATTAATGACTATAGGGTTAATTATTACGGTGATTAATGATGGGGGGTTAATTAATATGGCAATTAATGACAGGATATCAATATGGGAATGACCAAAGGCTTAATTAATATGGTAATTAATGACTATAGGGTTAATTATTACGGTGATTAATGATGGGGGGTTAATTAATATGGCAATTAATGACAGGATATCAATATGGGAATGACCAAAGGCTTAATTAATATGGTAATTAATGACTATAGGGTTAATTATTACGGTGATTAATGATGGGGGGTTAATTAATATGGCAATTAATGACAGGATATCAATATGGTAATGGCTAGAGGGTTAATATGCCAATTAATGACTATAGGGTTAATTAATATGGTAATATGGTAATTAATGACGGGGGATTAATTAATGTGGCAATTAATGACACGATATCAATATGGTAATGACCATAGGGTTAATTAATATGGCAATTAACGACTATAGGGTTAATTAATATGGCAATTAATGACTATAGGGTTAATTAATATGGTAATTAATGACGGGGGATTAATTAATGTGGCAATTAATGACACGATATCAATATGGTAATGACCATAGGGTTAATTAATATGGCAATTAACGACTATAGGGTTAATTAATATGGCGAATAATGACTACAGAGTTAATTAATATGGTAATTAATGACTACAAGCTTAATTAATATGATAATTGATCACTAATATTAATTAATACAATTAATGACTATAGGATTAATTAATACGGTGATTAATAACCTGGAGGCCTTAATTAACGTGGTAATTAATGACTCTAAGCTTAATAACGATGAGGGTTAATTAAGAGCGGGTTAATTACCAGGGGGCGGGGCCACTTCCCCCCCCTCCCCCC
>NW_010286914.1:0-367 GCF_000700745.2 Antrostomus carolinensis
TCAGCAAGCTAGAACGAACTCAAAGCAAAGGAGAGCTCTGTCCCGCTCTCTGTTCATCCACAGACAACACAGTCCAGGAGCAGCAATGTGGAGGGCTGAGTGCAGTGTCTAGAACAACCTGCATGCTTCTTCTCTCCCCCCTTCACTCTCTGCAACAAGTCTTCAAGGTGCAAGACTTCTTCTTCAGCATCAACAGAACAAGACGATTGGGGAGAAAAGCATCATCTAGTCAACCAAGGACAACTCCCTCTCTCTTTCTCCCTCTCTTTTCTATTCTTTTCCTCTCCCTAATTCCTTTCACACATTTGCTGTGGTCATTCTGTAAAGGTGCATTTGTTTGGATACTGCAATCCCCTTTCCGTCTTGT
>NW_010286914.1:557-896 GCF_000700745.2 Antrostomus carolinensis
CGAGAGGTTTTCAGATAACATGCTATGCCAATTGAAAAGATTCTCTCCTTATTTGAAGCAACTGAGAAACTCACACCATGAAATACAGTTCAGACAGATGGAAGGGTCACATATGACGTCAAATCTATACTTGTCGTGTTGGAATGAAACAAGATTTCTTGAAGTACAATCCTATCAAATGAAGGTGAATTTGCAGAAGCAATTGAACTGGGTCTGTTGTATAAACACATTGTTTTCTAATTCAACTGAGGATTCAGAAAGGCAACCTTGCAATTCAAAGGATTTAGAAACATACAAATACCAAGACTAGCAGTTCATTCGCTTTAACAGTCTCTTTAG
>NW_010286915.1:0-3757 GCF_000700745.2 Antrostomus carolinensis
TCACCGAGGAGGGGGGGAAAAGCTGGCCAGGAACACAGCGCTGTGTCACTGAAACAGCGGGTTCTCTGTGTTCCTTTGCCAGCCATTCCTGGAAAGAGAGCTGGAGCAATCAGCTAAAGGTGCAGCAAAGGGGACTGGGGTTAAACCCAAGGACAAAGGAGTTGTGCAGCAAAGGGGACTGGGGTTAAACCCAAGGACAAAGGAGTTGAGCGTTGGTAACAAAACGCGTGAGGAAGCGCAGCACCACCGATCACATCAGCTGTTAACGGCACGGGCATCTCAGGGTCCGAGCCGTGCGGCTGTCCTTCTCCTCCCCACATCGTTAGACAGTTGCTCTGTCACTTGTCCCTTTTCTATGTATAGCTTTGATGTCCCCTCAATGATTATTTAACACCATATATATTCTGCTGATTGGCATTATCCCATTTTTCTGTCCTTTGTCCTTGACTGACCTTGACACACAAAGAGACAGTGATGACACAAGCATTGAGAAGGCAGCGCTCACATTAGAGACCGACATCAGCTGCACAGTCTCACCGCTGAGGTTGTGGGCACCTTTCAGGCAGTGAGCAATTCCAAAAATGCAGCCGGGGAAGGCCAGCCTCTCCCCATGACACACGCATGAGTCCTGGGTACGGCACTGCACATGCTCCCCCTCGGCTGCCCTGAACAGACAACACAACTGGCACTATGCCCTCAGCTGCCAACTGCTGTGCTTCCAAGGAAGAGATCCTTGGGGAACGGCAGGGTACGGCTTCATCTACAACCAGCCTCAGAGAGCTCTAAGACAGAAAAGTTGTGGTAGAACCTGGTAGAACCTACATAACAGCCATCGAGGAAGGGTCAGACTAATGAGCAGCAGGTCAGTTAAACAGTCTCCAAAATTCCAGACTGAGCTTTCATCCTCCCTTTCTGAAAATACAGAATGCATTTCAACTTTGCATGCAGGAGCAAAAGTAAAGCAAACTTTCTAGCAAGGAAAAATAATAAAGACCTACACAGAATTTAAAGGTCAGCCAATTCTGATTTTTGACATCTCTGACAAAGCTTCATTTCTGCTCTAGGGGGTGAAAAAACACCAAGCAAACAAACAAAATCAATCCAGACCACAATGGACTGAAGAACAACAGTGCTCAAGGACTACATCAAGCTTGCAAACAGATGTGTAACTAATTGTGGCATCTCTAAGTCACTAAGCCAAGCTTTGAAATTCTACCTCATCAAGACTGAGTTGAAAGCTGCTGCTTTGATGTGTGAAGTAGCAAATGCACATTTCTGCATTTGTACAGATTAGGTTTATTAAATTTCCCATAAATCTCATTCTTATATTTGCTTATCGCTTATTTTGTAAGTTTAGCAATGAAAATGATGGCAGGGCAAGAGCAGACTTCACTTCTGGAATATCTGCAGAACTTCCTCTGACCTGATGCCAATTTTTGTAACATACATTCCAGAATAACCAAGAGTTTTGAAAATAACATCGATGAACTATGAAACATAAAGGCCACATAAAACAGTTTCAATACCAGCAGAATGAAATATAAACATCAAGAAAAGTCTTCATAAGTTTCTTCCAGACTTTATAATTTATTTCATAATTCTGCACATGAAATGTAGGAACATCTAAGTATTTAGATACTCTGTACTTCTGCAGTGCTCATTTATCTGTAGGACAACTGGTGATCATGTTACTTCTCACTGAGCATACCATTAACCTAAAAAAGAAGAAAAAAAAATCTTAGCAACAAGAAAAATAAATACAATGAATATGGTTAGAAAACATCTCACAACATACTGTATTTTTAGCTGGAGAGGAATATTTGTGGGGAAAATAACCACAGCACTACAAGTTTTCCTGTACCAAATACAAGCAATTTTTTCATGTGGCACATTAATTGCCCTGAAGCCATAATCCACAACAGACTTTTCAGCAGCCAGAAACACAATGTTTTTCACACTGAAACAGACAATAACCACATATGATCTGCACTATAATGAAAGTCTAGAGGCACTGACTTTCTGTTATTCTTTTGTGTAATATACAAGTGAAACTGAGAAAATGTTTCCCAGGGTAAACCTGTTAAAATAAATAAAGAGGCAAAGACAAGCTATTTTTAGTGACCTTGATCTCCGTGCCACTAAAGCACTTGTAAGGTATTCTCTTTGCAATCTAAATTTATTACAGACACTACAAGCAGTGTGTTATTTTCCGAAAGTTTTCATGTCCATGACAGAAAGCTGGCAGTGAATATGTGCACAAATGAATATATGAAAATACAAATCAGTCACCTTATCACTTGAAAACTGGGAATGAGTTAGAAGAATAGCAAAAGCCAAGACATAAAGTATTAGGGAAAATAATAAAGGAAGAAGATAAGTCAGTCCAGTATCCTGGCTGCTAACAGAAGTCAAAGATCTGCAGAATTTGTGTTCAGCTGAGTCAAAAGCATCTGTATTTACATACCTACTATGAACATTCTGTACACTTATGTTGTCTCTCTTTTTTTCTTCTTTCATATTCCATTACATCTTCACTATGCTGTTTGAAAAGCTGTAAAACAGCAGCATATGACAAACGGTTATAAAATGCACAGCTGGACCCAGAGAACAACAACATTTCTACAGAATATAAAACTCCTATTATTGGAATGCAAACCAATACAAACTGAGACAATACAGACTAAATTATCTGTAAGTTACCAATTGTCCTGTGAGGCATTTTTTTCCACGCCTTTCTCAAACATTTTCTGCTGGACAACTTAAGGGAGGAGGTTCCTACTGTCAATCAATCCATCACCACCCCAAAAATGGTGAAATCCCCAAAGGGGATCCACTCCACCCTGACAAGTGTTGTCATCATGGGAGTGCTGCTTATCCTGCACGTTTCTTTGTGAGAGCTCCTACACCCTGCCTGCTCTATCAACATCATGCCTGTGAGTTCTCTGAAACAGGGAACATCTTACATCTGCGTTTTGCTCAGGAAAAGGGGGATTGACTACAGCTGAAAAATTAGAAGAGAATGCATTAGTAGTCTAATAAACACAACACTATTTAGGCACATCCCTAAGTTTCTTATTTGTTTATTTTCTCCAAGATCCATTGGGGGAAATAATGTTAAAGCCTTAAACCAACAGGCTTAAAGAATTAACTCTTCTGTTGTGGCTGTTTTAAGTTTGCAACAGAGAGAAGCATAATAAGTTGTTCATTTTTGTAAAGAAAAGCATAACATAGATTTGGGATAACTAATCAACATATGTTTCAATCTTGACACCTGCTATGACCATCCATTACCACAATCAACCAAGTAGGCGGTAGTCATTGCCTTCAGATCATCTATGCTTTAGGAATAGTTAAATTCAACAAAAATAAATGAAAACACTTACAAGACCCCACAAGGCAGCACTGGTGCCAAAAGCCAAGCCAACTCCAAGCCAGTTTGGTTGGCTGTAATCAGGTCTTTTTGCAACAAATGCGGAACGAGTAAAAGCTAAAAAGGCAGAAGGTTACAAACGCGTTAATGTTTCTCAGGTTTAGAAAACCAAGGCGATTACTGGGGAATAATTGGATTGTATGAATGACCAGGGGAAAAAAATCTCAAACAAGACACATCAACAAAAACCCCAAACAGATCAAATTATCGTGTGTAAGCAGACCCCATCACACTGTTAAGGCTCACCCGTCTGTAGATGCACCACAGCATGCACTCCCCCATCGGGGGGAAAGGGAAGAGGGCACGGGGGGAAAGAGGGCACGGGGG
>NW_010286916.1:0-15029 GCF_000700745.2 Antrostomus carolinensis
CACGTTGCTGCCTCATGTTGAGCTTCTCAATGGTGGGAGATATGGTGGGATAGTCGTGTGCTTTGGGTCTGCTGGGTTTGAGGGGGCTGAGGACTGTTTCTTACAGCGTTTATTCAAATATGGGAGAGAAAATACAAGAAGAGACGTTCCTGGGGATGGTTTCCACTTACACCTCTGAAACGCCAGCGTGTATGTGGGTTGTTAATTCATAAGCCGTGTGCATCTTCTCTCAAGATTTATTAAGTTTGAGGTTGCTGCATTTTAACCACAGCAGAATTAAATATGTTTCTCCCTCACAGATACGCGTGAGCTACGATTCAAATGTAATCTGATAAAATTTTCCTTTGAATAGCAACTCGAGAGTGGAGAGGCTGTTTAGGAAATTTCTGATTAGTTTTATAATAAATTTCAGGACGGGAAAATCTCTTTGAAGTTGTATCTTGATGGACTTTAGTAAACAATAGAAGAAGGCAGAATCTTATAATGAAAATTAGTTTTGCAGATGAAAGAATATAAGCCCATGTTTTCTAGCACAATAAACAAGTTTTCCGGCTGAGTTTAATCCACGTCCCTGTGATGATGTGCTGCAAAAGAGCTGGCATTGCTAATGAATTTACAATTAGTTTACACTTAGTCCACTCCCTGTGTATTTTGTAGAAAAGGGTTGATTCTGAAAGCGTTTCAATTTTTTAGTTGCAAAAAGAAATGATTTAATTACTCTTCAGCTAGTGGAGGAGCCTCTGTAACGAGCGTCTCTCAAGGTATTAAGCATCAAATGTTTCAAGGTCATTTTGATACTCAAGATGAAAAAGGAATGTGATAGCAGAACAATAAAACCCAGATCCCTTCGATAAGATAAAATGGTCAGGTTGGAATAGGGCATCGAAGTACCCAGCTTGAAGGTCACTAGTGCCTGCCCAGTACAGTCCAGGTGTCCCAGTAAGACGTGGTATGTCAGCTGCCTTCTGCAGGGCTGTGAGCACGGAAGGGTTGAGTTTTGCTTCTTCATAAGAGTAGGAAGTGGCAGTCATTGCTGAAGACAAAATAATCAGTATTAATTAATCAGCCTCAGTCAAGAGGCTGATTTAAAAAGTGAATGTAAAATGAGTTAGAAGAATTCAGGTGTGTTTTGGTTGATCCGGCATCTGGGTAACAGGTAGTGAGGGGAGGGAAACTGCACACGGAGGTCAGAAATGATGGATCTGTCATCCTGTATCTGAAACTTTTGCTTTAGAATAATTATTATAATTATTTATATACATGGGATGTTCCCTCTCTTTTCATATACTGTTTCCTAAAAAGGCACCATATATCTTGTTTATTTTTATGTGCTTGTATGAGATGATATTATAGTTTTCCTTAAAAGATCATCTCATATATAAATATTAAAATATCATCTCATATATAAATATTAATTTCCTCAATATTTGACTGTACAAATATTTCTCAAAACTAGTCTCTAACAACATGTCAAAGGTACTCTGTCAAGGTTGGGATACTGTATCTTTCAGGATGGATTCTTTTTGCTTTTGTCACTGAAGATGAATGGATTTATTTCCTTACAGGGGTAGGATTTTGCTATCAACATGCCGACTAGTTAAAACTAAATAAGAAATAAAAGATGGTGGTTGGAATTAGTTCAATGTGCATGTTCTTCAAATATTTTAAATAGCTCTCAAAGTATTTTCCAAGCCTTTTCTGTCTGCAGAATCTCACAGAGGATCTGGTGCTGTGCTCTGTAATCCTGGTGTAAATCTCTTGTGAACACTCATTTGCTGTTGGCGTGATTACAACCAACAGCTGCAAGTGAACAAATCTGGGGTTTTAATCATGTGAGGAAGGATCTAGATATAAATTCAGATCCAAAACCTCACAGTGGAGCGTAGAGAGGATTGTGAGGTGTTATTACTTTTTTTTTTAATGTTCCTTGCTGAAGGCTAAAAATGAATTTATTTTTTTTTAACATTTTTTTGCAGAAAACTGCCGCCCACGTACTAAAAATTGGCTTTGGCTCTCTTGTGTTCCAGCTGTTATTTCTCGAAACCAAGAAGGACCTGGCGAGATGGGAAAAGCTGTGCTCATCCCGAAGGATGACCAGGAGAAGATGAAAGAGCTGTTTAAAATCAACCAGTTTAACCTTATGGCCAGTGACTTGATTGCCCTGAACCGGAGTTTGCCCGACGTGAGGTTGGACGGGTGAGTCCGGCGCTGCCGTTGCAGAGCCATGAGATGTGGCACTGGCATGAGGTTAATTAGTGGGTGTAATTAGCAGCATTTGCCTAAGGAAAGTCTTTGATAATGCCAGGGTTTCTCAGTTCTAGATTTGATTTCTCATGCAAACTTTCTTAGGAAAATGTTGTTATCCTGTGGAGTTTATTTTGTGAACAGCTGAAAGTTGCCAGTTTACAGCAATCAGTTTACACTGCAGCACATAACACGATGCCCTCTGGAATATCACTTCACCTTCTATATTTTATTTATTTTTTTTAATGGAAAATTTTATTTTTAAGGTTTTAAAGTGATAAAAATATCAATGTGTCCTGGTTTAAGCTGCGACAGAGGTAACTTTCTTCTCTCAGTAGCTAGAACAGCGCTGTGGTTTGGATTCAGTGAGGGGTTTGGTACAAGAAGAATGTTGATAACACACTGATGTTTTTAGTTGCTTCTGGGAAATCAAAGACTTTCCAATTTCCCATGTTTCTCTGGTCTGCAGGTGCAGAAGAAGGTGGAGGGAGCACAGTAAGATTAACAGATGCAAACTGGCATTTGGAGATGCCAGAGGGATATTTCATATCATTTAATGTCATGTGCAGGATATTAATGAGGGTTGGCTGGAATGTTCTCTCTCTTCTGGGATTGGGGTTTCAGGACTGTCTCTCCTCCTGGATCACTATCTGGGAACGGGATGAACATCGGTCGGTGGGTGGTGAGCAATTGTACTCAGGTGCATCCCTCATTTGTATATTCCACCATTACTATTGTTATCATCATTATTATTTCAATTTTTATTTTATTCCACTTACTAAATTGTTTTTCTCTCAACCCACAAGTTTCCTCACTTTTACTCTTCTGATTCTCACCCCCATTTCCCAGGCAGGGGAGGGTGAGCGAGTGGCTGTGTGGTGTTTGGATGCTGGCTGGGTTAAACCACAACACAATGTCATGCGACACAGTGCTGGGCCAGGGCAGTTGAGATGGGATGTGAGGAAGAATTTCTTTGCTGCAAGGGTTCTGAGGCATTGGAAGGGGTTGCCCAGGGCAGTGGTGGAGTCCCCATCCCTGGAGGGATTGAAGAGTCGTGTAGACACAGTGCTGAGGGACATGGGTTAGTCATAGGGGACTTGTCAGTGTTGGGTTCATGGTTGAACTCGATGATCTCAAAGGTCTTTTCCAATCCAGGCAATGCTGGGATGCTGTGGTTCTGGGCTGGGCTCCCCTCGCTGCTCTCTCCCTGTTTCTTGTGCTGTGATGCTCTTGGCAGGTGCCCCAGCTCACACTGCCCCAGCCACGGTCCCTTTGGTGGCACCTGCTCCTCCTTTGCAGCCCATGTTGAACCAAGCCCCAAGCGTTGCACACACCAGAACAAGGGGCACTGACAGAGCCTCCTCATCTCTTCTGGGGAACTTTCTCCTTTCCCTGCGAGCAAGCCTTGGAAAAAAAGTGCAGACTGAAGAAACCAGTAAAATATTCAAGGGGATGGTTAGATGTGCTCAGTCTGAGGGAGGTGAGATATTTAATACTGAGAGAAATCTGTCTCAACGCATTCCCTTGATGAGAAGAAGTTTCATGTTCTTTGTTGAAAGGACAGAAAGTATTATGGGATTTGGAAAAAAAGTCATTTTGTCTCATTTTCCTCTTCAGACAGATGCTTTCTGTGCATGTTCTGTCTCTAAGGAGTATTAAATTGTTCTGAAAGCCAATTTATAAGGCTGTGCTATTAAGGAAGAATATGATTTTATGGTTAATATATTTGGTGTATGATGGACAGATGTATTGTTATTGACACGGGGGGCAGAGGTGTCTGGTTTGCACTGGATGGTGGTCCTGGTTTCGGCTGGGATAGAGATAATTTTCTTCTCAGTAGCTAGGACAGCACCGTGGTTTGGGTTCAGTGTGGGATTTGGGCTGAGAAGAATGTTGATGACATACTGATGGTTTTGGTTGCTGCTGGAAAATCAAGGACTTTTCAACTTCTTGTCTTTTGCTAGCGTGGGACAAGCTAGAAGGACTTGCACAAGCTGGGTAGGAGCACAGCGAGAGCAATGGACCCACACTGGCCAATGGGATATTCCAGATCATTTAATGTCGTGTTCAGTAGATCAATGAAGGTTGGCCAAAAAGCTGGGCTTTAGTTCTGGTTTGGGGTTTTGGGATCTCTCTCCTCCTCCAGGATCACTAGCTGGGAACAGGCTGGACCTTGGTCAGTGGGTGGTGAGCAACTGCACTGTGCATCACTTGTTCGTTACTCTGTCATTACTATTATTATTGTTGTTGTTGTAATTAGCATTATCATTATTGTTTCATTTTGTTTCAATTAATAAATTGTTCTTATCTCAACCTTTGAGTCTCCTTACCCTTACCCCTCCAGTTCTCTCCCCATTCCCTGGGGATGGGAGAGGGTGAGCGAGCGACTGTGTGGTTTTTAGTCACCTGCCAGGTTAAACCACAACAGTGTCTGACTCTCACTGTGCCTCTCACGTTCTAAATGCAAACTTTGCTTTCAGAGGTCAGGAATTTTTCTCTGGCAAAATTAGATCAATAGAAGAAAAGAAAATATAAAATGTTCTTACTGGATATGCTGTCTATTGGGAAATTCATAATAACCTGTGTAGCTGTGGCTGCTGCTGTGTTACAAGTAATCATGAGCTGATGAAAAGATCAGTGTTACCAAGGTGTAAATGTATTAAATCAATGTGTTGGCTGTGAAGCAGCTGCATTAAATGCAGCAGAAAACTTGAGGCCAGAGAGATGAAGCTTTGCAGGATGATCATCGTGTGTCCTGATGTGAGCTGGGCCAAAGCTGGTTTCTTCTCAGCAGCTGGAAGAGAGCTGGGGTTTGGTTCCAGCTGGGATTTGTTAGGAGAAGAACATTGAGAACACACCGATGTTTTCAGCTGTTGCTGGAAGTTGAAGGACTTTGTGTTTGTCCGTCTGCAAGCGCAAGATCTCAGGGGTGAGGAATATTGCCATGGATCAGCTCCATGGGCATTGGGCTCTGCCAAGGGGCTGTTCCATCTCCTGTCCCCCATGGGCAGGAGATCCATGAGGGGCTCTTCCTCTCTTGCTCTCTCTGGCTTTGGCTCGGGCTCTGGCTCTCCCGGGATTGAGGTTTCGGGTCGGGATTGTGGCTCCTGTGGGATCGTGATCTGGGAACGGGCCGGGCTTGGTGGGCGGGTGGTGAGCAATGGCACTGGGTGTCACTCACTGGCATATTTTATTGCTATCATTATTATAATTACTATTTTAATATTAATATAATTTTAAGTTTTATTTTATTTCAATGATTAAATTGTTCTTCTCTCACCTTACCAGTCTCCTTCCCCTCCAGTTCTCTCCCCTGTCCCCTGGGTGTGGGTGAGCGAGCGGCTGGGTTTGCCCGCAGCCCAGCGCAACCCCCACACCAGGGTAAGGTTGTTGAGCTGTAGATCAGTTATTTGCCAGTTGTGTGCTGGGCGATGGCCGTGATGTTCCATTTCTGTAACGATGCTGGGGAATTAGAGGTGTGAAGGGTGTTTATACAGGACTAATTAACTCTTGGCATCACTTGACCTACCTTTTTATTGTATCTATCGCACATCAACGTTTTGCTGCGTGTCAGCGGTGCTGTCGCGTTTCTCTGAACACGAGCTGTGCCGTTAAGTCACAGTCTCTGTCCTCGCTGCCTGCACAGGCAATTAAAAGGATTCCTGTGCCCTTGGGGTTGTGTGGGGGTCTCTGGAGCTAGAGGGGGTCAGAGGTACTGGCAGCATTCCTGAGCACTGCTCCTCTTCTCTGTCTTGCATGAAATATCCCTGACAGACGCAGCAACTTTTGGTCTTGGGCTGGTTTGATGTTGATTCCAACCATGTTGGAGAAGTGGTTGAATGCCTTTTTGTCAGTGATGTCCAGAGAAGAGCCAGGAAGATGATCCGAGGGCTGGAGCACCTCTCTTAGGAAGAAAGGTTGAGGGAGCTGGGCTTGTTGAGCTTGGAGAAGAGAAGGCCCCTCATTAGGAGACCACCAAATCCACCTCCTGTGTGCTGTAATGAGACGGTGACGCTGAGTCCTGTTGTATCTGTGCTCCTGTGGTGATATTGTAGTTCCAGATAAGGAGTTCAGCTGCCACACTAACAGTTTAACTCACTTCCCATTACGTCTAGTGTTGTCTACCAAAGAAGGTCCCTTGATTGCCTGAGTTCTGCTGGTAATGGCCAACTTGAAGATTTTAATCAGCGTCGGGTCTAATTCGAAGTAGTTATTGATTAAACCTTAAACTCAATTGAATTCAACATAAGATATGTTTAATTTTATTTCTAAGTATTTTCTCCAGCGAGGGAAGAAATCCATCTTCAATCTTTTCTGCATGAGTAAGGTTGCAAGTGCTCTTCTGCAAATTGCTAAAGCATTATAATTGGATTTTCTTATTGAAGTTCAGCTGTTTGTGTGTGTATGTGTGTGTGTGCATGTGAACATACCTTTCTGATCAGAAACAAACTCACATTACCATTTTCTAAGTCGTAATCGCAGCTTAAATGCAGTGCCGTGGTTCTGTGTTGGCTTCTTCAAAACAGAAACCTTGGCAGGTGGTACCAGGATGGAGGGAAAAGGCTCTGGAAGAAGAAGTAGTGTAGAAATGGAAATCACTGTCTGGGAAAATGTATTTTGTGAAATGTCTGTGAAAATCCTTTAGTGCCTTAAACTCCGTGTTACAGGGCAGGAAGCTTTGATTAGATATTTTTTTTGGCAATATAACTATTTGTTCTTCATGCAATTTAGCCCTGATAAAGGAAGGTAAATCGTTTTATTTCATGATAATCCATTTGTCTTGCACCAAAAAGTGTTGTATTAGATCTTTTTCCAGCTCTAAATCATGGTGCATAAAGTACATCAGAGTTCCTTTGTTGCCAGGTTTATCTGCTTACAGCTTCATCTAATTAAGAGCTGATTTATTTTTTAAGATTTTTACTGGATCTATACAGTTACACATAAAGAAACTCTAAACCACCTGCGAACAAGAAAACTCTGGGAAAAATCTTTAATTAGTTTTAGCTAAAAATGACTTTGAAATGACAGTTTAGAAATTATTCCACCTTGTTTAGTGGGGGTCAAAATCACTCAGGGTGACCGTGGGAAGGGAAAGAAGGTACATCCAGGTCATCTGTGCAAGACCAAAGCCAGTTCCCGATGGATAAATTAGGTACAGACTGTTAAGATTAAAAAAATCAAAAGTAATTCTCCAGCAATGAGAAAAATATGTTCATGGCTCAACAGACGGCTTCTAAACTGGTTCCCTGAGTCTTTCCTCTGTGCTCTGAGGCTGAGGGGAGACCTTGTGGCTCTGTGCAAGTCCCTTGGAGGAGGGTGGAGAGAGGTGGGGGTGGGTCTGTTCAAGCAAGGAGCAAGGGACAGGACAAGAGGAAATGGGCTCCAGTTGTGGCCAGGGCAGTTGAGATGGGATGTGAGGAAGAATTTCTTTGCTGCAAGGGTTCTGAGGCATTGGAAGGGGTTGCCCAGGGCAGTGGTGGAGTCCCCATCCCTGGAGGGATTGAAGAGTCGTGTAGACACAGTGCTGAGGGACATGGGTTAGTGGTGGACAGGTATGGTTGGTCTCAATGATCTCAAAGGTCTTTTCCAACCAAAAAATTCTATGATTCTAAGTCATTTAAATGGAAGTGGGTTACTTTTTTTAATCTAAAATTGAGTTAAACTTGTCAACATCTGGAGGTCTACCAGAGGAGCAGAGGGAGAAGGGATTGCATCTGGAGATTCTGTAAGTGGTTTTGGCTGCTGACCTAGTTAGTTCCTTATAGTTTAGTTAGTACTAGCATTTCTTTGCAGACATCGATAGACATGAATCTTTGAAGCTGTTCTTTGTTCCGAGAACTTCCAAAGAGTTTGTTTCCCAGGAAGATAAACTGACTTCTTGCTGCTGTGCTGTTCCACATGGACTGCAGTCTGCTTTGGAGTAAAGCAGTTAAAATGAGGAGATGTGATTGTAAAATAGAACTAGTCAACTCCTTTCTTAGTGTTAAAATAGTTGCAAACAGATTTTGGTTCCTGACAGCACTGCTCTCAGCTGGGGATAGTGGCCTTACGAGAAGAGTTAGCAGTTTATACGTACTACTAAGTATAAATGATATTTTATTTATAGAAAAATCCATCTGAAGAAGATATTTCCTTTATTTATGGCTTCACGTGACTTTGAATCCTAGTAAATGCTTCACCAGTTCATATCAAAGAAGAGGTGACCTCAGTGTTACTTGACAGGTATTGCTCTAGTGGTTTTTTTTCCTGGTCATGAATTGCAGGTTGTCTCAGACACCAGCCCTGCTGGGACCTCACCTCTTCCCATTGTGTCTTCTCCCAGAGAGCCTGCAGGACAACTGGCATTCAGCTTTTCCCCCAGAACTTTGAAGATGGGGATGGTGAGGGTATGAATTGAAGATTTTTATTTCAATTACTTACTTATCTTTTAAAAATGTATGACTATTTCACCTTTTCAGAGTGTGTCAAGGTTGCCCATGTGGCAAGGGTAAGCAAGTTCCTAGTTTTCCTGTAATGATCTACCAACGATAGGTGCAGCCATTAGGGATTCAGTTCTCCTGTGGTTTGCTTTTGGGGAAAACACATCGTGTTTGAGCACAGGGTGCATATTTCTGTTGGATTGATCTTGTATCAGTTCTGCTTTTCCTTCAGCAGCTCATCCCAGGACAGTTCCCCCATGTACCCACAGCTGGTCTCATCCCTCGCTGGCAGCAGAGTCCACCCCATGAAGTGGCCATAACTCAAATTTTCTGATTTAATAGTGCAGGATGTTCAAGCATGAAATTGCTCCCTTCATACTGAGCCATCCCCTTTGTCTGGCAAGTCAAGGCTGGGAAACGGGTGGTGACTCTGATGGCTGCTGTTGGCCCAACCAGTTGTTGTGAAAAACAAAGTTCAGCTTTTATACGTGCTGGGACTGAGCCTCTAGATTCAACCGAGCAGTGGGAGGAACCTGCAAAATTATAGTCAGCAGCAAGAAATCACAGTTTCTTTATTAAAACAAGAGTCCTTAATAATTCAGGTTTTTGTTTCTAAGAGGATGGGCAGTGAGACAAGCAGATGCCAACTCAGCCATGCAGCCTGTTAGATGATGCTTCTGCAACCAGGGCAGCAACGTAAGCTCCTTTCTGCAGGCAGCTGAGCAGCGAGCGTGGGCAGTCAAAGTGTTAAAGGTCCTTGGTTCAGTTTTTGTCACCAGGTATGTAGAGGGCTTTGCCATCACATGGTGTCTCCTTCTACTGAAAGGGAAGGGACAGGCGCTGGTCTCTTCTCTCTGGCCACCAACGAATGCCAGGAGCAGAGGGAATGGCAGGAAGATGTGGCAGGGGAGGGGTGAGGTTGGGCATGAGGAAAAGGTTCTTGAGGCAGAGGGTGGTGGAGCACTGGAACAGGCTCCCCAGGGAGGTGCTCATGGCACCAAGCCTGACAAGATTCCAGCAGCATTTGGCCAAGGCCCTCAGGGACATGGTGTGAATGTTGGGATTGTCCTGTGCAGGGACAGGAGTTGGACTCCATCATCCTTGTGGGTCCCTTCCAGCTCACAACATTCCATGATTCCATGAGTATTTCTGTGGATGCCAGCACTATCCCAACTGGAATCGTGTGATCTGCAAGCGTGCTCTTGGAATCACACAGCCGAGCACAAACACCATCCAGTACGTGCCGTTAGCGTAGAATAAAAGCATCATAATGTGCCTTGGCGTAGAATCAACGTGCGTGGATGTGATTTGGCATCTTGTGAGGTATCTGAACGCACTGATGCCATGTTGCAGGTCTAGAGGGAGGTAGAGAAACCTGCCCATCTGCCAGCTCTGCTGAGCACTGATGCATTCATCTACCCAGTGAGCATGGGGACTGTGCGTGCTGACTGGCTCGCAGGGGATGCTGGCACGGGGGGTGATGGGAAATGGCTGATTTCAGGAGTACTGCATTTCCTAATAACGTGAGGTGTGTCTGAGTTTCAGCTCTTGCACCACAAAGCTCTGGGGTGATGTTGGAGAAATGCTGTGAGTGAACACATGGGTGGAAGCCCGAGGTGTCAGTGTTGGTGAGTGGTGCTGATGGGAACATCTCAGGTTGTTGCTGAGTGTTTCTTGAGGACATTCAGCAGCTCAGGAGATGTCACTGCTGACAGAATGCTTCCCAAGGTGGGAAGGCACATGGCTGCCTGAAAGGAGGGTGGAGAGAGGTGGGGGTGGATCTGTTCAACCAAGGCCCAAGGGACAGGACAAGAGGAAATGGGCTCCAGTTGTGCCAAGGGTAGTTGAGATGGGATGTGAGGAAGAATTTCTTTGCTGCAAGGGTTCTGAGGCATTGGAAGGGGTTGCCCAGGGCAGTGGTGGAGTCCCCATCCCTGGAGGGATTGAAGAGTCGTGTAGACATAGTGCTGAGGGACATGGGTTAGTCATAGGGGACTTGTCAGTGTTGGGTTCATGGTTGGACTCAATGATCTTGAAGAGCTTTTCCAATCCAGGCAGTGCTGGGATTCTGTGATTCTCCTGACAGTGCGCCGCAAGGTCCCAGGGATGGCTGCTTCTTGAGCCTTGAGCTGTAGTTCTTCAAACAACAAAACTAGTGTTGCTGTGGGATTCTGAGGAGCCTTCTGAGATGGAAAGGTGCTTTTCTTGAATTAGCCATCTGGAGTATTTGAAATGCCTCATTGCAGTGGGAGCGGTATGTTACAGAACATGCACCTGCACAGAGCAGCTAAGCCACACCAGCCAGCGGCTGCGACATTTACACACCGAAATAACCTAGGGGTGGATCATAATGGGCAGTTCCACAACCTTTTTCAGGGTGTGTCTTACCATCTGTTTTCATTAGGAAAGTGCTGGGAGCAGGGAGAACGATGAAGGATGGTTTCAGGCAAGTCATAGTGATATAGGAAGTCATAGTCCTGGTGACAGGATAAGGGGTGATGGCTTGAAACTGGAAGAGGGGAGATGGGGATGAGATGTGAGGAAGAAATTCTTTGGTGTGAGGATGGTGAGACAGTGTCCCAGGTTGCCCAGAGAAGCTGTGGCTGCTCCTCCCTGGAAGTGTTCTTGGCCAGGCTGGATGAGGCTTTGAGCAACCTGGTCTAGTGGAAGGTGTCCCTGCTGCTGGCAGGGGGGTTGGGACTGGATGAGCTTTAAGGTCCCTCCCAACCCAAACCAGTCTGGGATTCTGTGATGACTTTATGATGCTGGAAATCATGATTCTGGTGCAATCTAGTATGGCATCATTGTGTCCAAGAGCATTGTTTGTCGTAGGCATTAAATACCTTCTCCTGTGAGGAGAGAGACCTTACTAACCCACTGAGATAAGCTCATGTTTAATGTGTGCATATATGTAGGTTTATATGTATTCAGAAAAATAAATAAATAGATAAATAAAACTATGTACATAGATGCTTATATAAATATATCTAAACCTATATATGTTAAATACCTGAATAAATAGACTGCTGCTGTTCCACATGTACAGTCAATCAGAACATAAATGTGAATTAACAGCAGAAGAAGTGTGTGGCAAGGTGAGAGTTTATTCATCCAGCGCTGGGAAATGGTCCCTTCACCCCTTTTCTCTTCCCACCACCTCTGATATGGTGCAGGGTGCCATTATGGGTTTCTCAGCCTGTCTGCACCTGGAATTCGGGATCTCCTAGGGTGTATTAGAAGGGGTGTGGTTAGTAGGTCCAGAGAGGTTCTCCTCCCCCTCTACTCTGCCCTGGTGAGGCCACATCTGGAATATTGTGTCCAGTTCTGGGCCCCACAGTTCAGGAAGGACAGGGAACTGCTGGAGAGAGTCCAGCACAGAGCCACCAAGATGATGAAGGGAGTGGAGCATCTCCCTGCTGAGGAAAGGCTGAGGGAGCTGGGGCTCTTTAGCTTGGAGAAGAGGAGACTGAGGGGTGACCTCATTAATGTTTATCAATATGTTAAGGGTGAATGTCAGGAGGATGGAGCCAGGCTCTTCTCAGTGATGCCCAATGGTAGGACAAGGGGCAATGGGTGTGAGCTGGAACACAGGAGGTTCTGCTTCAACTTGAGAAGAAACTTCTTTCCAGTGAGGGTGCCAGAGCCCTGGGACAGGCTGCCCAGGGAGGGTGTGGAGTCTCCTTCTCTGGAGACATTCAAGACCCGCCTGGACGCCTTCCTGTGTGATCTCATTGAGGTTCCTGCTCTGGCAGGGGGGTTGGACTGGATGATCTTTTGAGGTCCCTTCCAATCCCTGACTGATTCTGTGATTCCTCAGGGTATTCTCACCAACAACTCCACTGGAACCATACCCATGATCTGCATCACCAGCCTTTTCTTTATGGGTGTTAATCTTTGTATTTTCACTACGGCAAAGCCATAAAAAGTAACGACTAAATAATCATAACATCCCTCAAGTCTTATAAACTACAAATATTTAACCCAGTTCTATACGGTCCCAAATGCATCATATACAAAATACTACATAATAAATTGTATATAATAGTTATAATCTCATTTTTTTTCTTTCAAATACTTTGCTTTCATGCATGCCTTGAGTTGCTTCCACTTCACCGCAGTGCTGGAAGGGGTGAAATCCCAGTGCAACCCTTCCATGCTCACTGAATTTGCACACAGCCAATGGGAAGGATGGTAAATAACTGGAGTCTCGCTCTGTTTCCATGTTTTTGATCTTGGAAAATGTGTTTTTCTCACATTTAAACAGCTGTATTTACTTCATGTGTATTCATAAAGTATCATCTGATGACTGCATGAGAAAAAAAACCCCTAATGTTTTCTGGGAAAGCATTTCCAGTGTCGGTGGCCGCTGAACAATCAGCGTGCATGGTAAACAGTGCCGGGGTGGCGGGGAGGGAACCCTTCTCTCTGGTAGCGTGTGAGGAGCAGATGACTTATTTATCACTTCTGTAGCCTGTGGTGTATTTTTGAGTTGGGAAAAAATGCCGTGTGAGTCACTGTTGTCTTTAGCTTGGAGAAGAGGAGACTGAGGGGTGACCTCATTAATGTTTATAAATATGTAAAGGGCGAATGTCAGGAGGATGGAGCCAGGCTCTTCTCAGTGATGCCCAATGGTAGGACAAGGGGCAATGGGTGTGAGCTGGAACACAGGAGGTTCTGCTTCAACTTGAGAAGAAACTTCTTTCCAGTGAGGGTGCCAGAGCCCTGGGACAGGCTGCCCAGGGAGGGTGTGGAGTCTCCTTCTCTGGAGACATTCAAGACCTGCCTGGACGCCTTCCTGTGTGATCTCATTGAGGTTCCTGCTCTGGCAGGGGGATTGGACTGGATGATCTTTCGAGGTCCCTTCCAATCCCCAACATTCTGTGATTCAGTAAAGGTTTTTATCTTTCATGCCCTCACGAGCACTTTGAAGTGAGCAGAATGCTTGGTGGGTATCTGTTTGGGGCTGAAACACCGTTAGAGTTGAGCTGCAAGAGCAGGATGGAAATTGGTAGTGACTGAGCGTTCCCTGGGGAAGGACGTGGGGCATTCCAGAGCCCAAATCCCTGAGGCAGAATCATGGAATAGTTTGGGTTGGAAAGGACCTTAAAGATCATCTAGTTCCAACAGATTCTGCCCTTCTCATGGGATGTTCTCCACTAAGATACTCAGCCCAGAGGATGATCCCTGGGTAGGGTCTCTTGGACATGGTGAGGGTTCAAGAGCTGATCTACAGTGGGAAGCTAGGAATTTGTTGCTGGAGTCGTTGAGGGAAGCAGGGAAGCGTGGGCAACTGTTGGCACACAGCAGCTCATGGTGGCTGGGAAGGGGAGGCTTTGGTATGCTGGGTTTCTCCTGAAAAGAGAAAGCCTGGAGAAGAGAAGGCTCTGGGGAGATCTTATAGCGGCCTCCCAGTACCTGAAGGGGCTACAAGAAAGCTGGGGAAGGACTTTTCATAAGGGCAGTTAATGACAAAACAAGGGGAAATGGGTTTAAGCTGAAAGAGGGGAGGTTTAGATGAGATATTAGGAAGAAGTTCTTCACTGTGAGGGAGGTCAGACACTGGAACAGGTTGCGCAGGAAGTTGTAGATGCCCCCTCCCTGGAAGTGTTCTCGGCCAGGCTGGATGAGGCTTTGAGCAACCTGGTCTAGTGGAAGGTGTCCCTGCTGCTGGCAGGGGGGTTGGGACTGGATGAGCTTTAAGGTCCCTTCCAACCCAAACCATTCTAGGATTCTATGACCGTGCCCTTCTCAACAGAGAATATGGGAATTCCATGTCCACACAACATCCTTGTCTCTGAGTTGGAGAGAGATGGACTGGATGGATAGGCCACTTGGTGGATAAGGAATTGGCTGGGTGGTTGCACTTGAAGAGTTGCGGTCAACAGCTCGATGTCCAAGTGGAGACCAGTGATGAGTGATGTCCCTCAGGGGTTGGCATTGGGACCAGTGCTGTTCAGCATCTTTGTGGGTGACAGGGACAGTGGGATCAAGGGCACCCTCAGCAAGTTGGCTGATGACACCAAGCTGTGTGGTTGAGCTGACAGGCTGGAGAGCTGTGCTGAGCATGGGGTTCAGAGCGTGGTGATGCACAGCCTGGAGCCAGGTGGGGAACTGGGTACAGATTAGTCACTTCTGTGTGGACTGTGATTTTTTTCCACGGCACATCTTGTAAATGGCAACGGGAGTTGCTTTGAGAGTGATCACACGCCCACGGTGTGTCTCTGGTATTGCTGATCTTTGTTGTTTAACTTACAAAGTGAGTCAAATACTCATGGAAATTGCTTTGGGTGAGGTTAGTGAAAACTCATCACTGTCTCGCTTCCGCCAGAGAACAAGGCATCACAGAATCACAGAATGTTGGGGATT
>NW_010286917.1:0-17958 GCF_000700745.2 Antrostomus carolinensis
GTCTGTGCCGATTTATACGCGTTCTCAAACCATTTTTTCCCGTTCCCGTTTGGTCTTAGAACCAGCGTTCTTCCTCCTGTGCGCAGAGCTGCTGTTTGCCGCGCTGAAAGAGCCATTTCAGGCTTTTGCTGACAGTTCGCATCGCAGCATACGGCACGTGACCTTATCGGATCGATGCATTAAAGATTTAAAAAACGGAGAAACATTTGTCAAGTTCAGATTTTAAAGAATGCTATCAAAAGAATAAAATACTTTCCAAAAAAGCCCATCTTTTTTGAAAAGAATAAATCAAAGCCCAACTGAAATTTAAATCATTATCTCAATATATTATGTAGTATCCTCTTTGTTTATTAAGGGTAGGAGCCAGATTCACAAGCTGTGGAAATCACCACGGCATTGAATTTAGGCTGATTTATGTTTGCCATGGAACTAGCCGTAATATTTTATTGACTTGTTCTGGTTGATAACGTTTGGGTTTTCTTCTGTTTTATCAATTAATTAACTTACTTTATTCATATTATTGCATTCTTACATCACACGTTCCTCACTATTGCATACCTTTAAAATCAATTTCATTCTAACCTTTTTTTGCACAATCTCTTGGCTAAAATAGGCCTTACATGGGAATCTCTACAACTACCTTTCTGAGGTAGTTAGAAATAAATATATTCAGTAGGTTTACTTTAAAGTTTTCTTTTTCTTGGTCAGAAAGAACTGGAACAAAGAAAGTTGACAATTAAATGATGTGAAGCAAGTTGGTTGAAAATTTAATTGCAACTTGATCAGCATAATGGTTTTTGTTCTCCTTTAACATCTTGCAAGGTAAACTGATATTTCAATAGGAACAGATTGTGGGTTTCTTGCAAATACAGAATGATTGTTAAGGACAGAAAGCCACATGAAAAATCCTTTAGGCAATCCTAGAGAGCTGTCAGACTTTTTTCTCATCTGTGGTATGCATTTGTAGCTTGTAAAGTTGCAGAATTTGTTACAGACATGGTATTTTTTATTGGGTTTGATTACAGTTTACATTGTGGTTTTTACTGATACGCAGAAATTATCGGTTTTTTACTGCTCAAACCTTTGTTAGGCTTGTCAAAAAAAGAGGCAGAGGTATAATTTCTGCCCACAAACATGTAACCTCATGAAATTCACCTGCTTGTTTGTGTAGGTAAGCTTTTGTAGGAACAGATCTAAATTTTAATGAAAGAAATGCCGTGTTAAAGCAGAGGCAATAGGATCTAAGCTTGTCCCCATGTAAGTATTCTTTATTTTTCTCACAGCTGTAAGAAAGCTGTGTTACAGGATGCTCATAGAGAAAGGTTTGATTTTCTTTCCGTTAGTCATTTGGAGAGCTGCCACTGACTGCAGATGAAACCATTTACAAGGTTTACATGCATCACATGTTATCTCCAGGTCAAAGCTTGCCTCGGGCCGACAGCAGATCCTGCCTGCTTTCTTTTAGCTGTATGTCCGCATTCTGTACCCTAAATCAGGTCTCTACACCCCGAAGTCTGAGGTGCACCTCCCTGCTGAGAGAGTTATGTTATATAGTGGGAAGAGCAGCAAATCATATATGAGGTTTTATGATAAGAGATTGTACCCAGCTCTTGCTTTATACTTCACATGCAAACCTGGAGCTCAGCAATAAGCCTGTGCCCTGCTCCTGGGAGGCTTTTTCTAACAGCCTCTCTTCCCAGGTGCAGCTCATGCTTCCCCTTTCCAGAGGAGGGCTGGTACAAACAGATGTCAGTCTCAGCTGGGAAATCACAACCTATGACACAGCCTCCCAGCAAAGACCAGAGCCTGACAGCACAAGTGGTTTTTTTCTCTTCTCCATTCCTGGGAGGCATTAATCTCTTCCAGAATGTGCTTTTAGTTGTTTTTTCCCCAGAAGCAGATCAGATGTACTTTACATTCTGAATCACTCTGAAAGTAGATGGTACTCACTACCTCCGTGTTGAAACGTTAGAGCTAACAAAATTTATTAGGAAACCAAAACAGGGTATTAAATACACAGATGCTTGTTTAGGAGCATTATATAGAGTTTTATTTTTAATATTGAGCTAGTTTAAATATTGAACATCGATGCACTTTAGACAACAGATGTGCCTAGATAATTATTGTAAATAGAACTAGCAATAAAAATACCTTTTATGGCATCTTATGAATTTCACAAATAAACAAACATAGGCAAAACAGAAAAACAGAGATCAGGAAGAATGTGCTTTCTCAGAAATCTGTGTATTTCTATGAATTTTCTTAGGTTTTTTCCTGCATTTTCATCCAGTGATCCTGAGTACCTTTATGACTTTTAATTGTTGTAGTAGAAGAACAATGAGGGCAATCAGATCAATCCTATCTTTCAAGGAACTATCTGAGCATAGTTCCTATTTTACCTTTCCTGTTATTAGTAACATACTCCCTGAATAAATATGACCACTGTCATGCTGCGTATATGTAGTCCTTCTCAAAGTCAGTAAATATAATTTCTTCAAATTATGAAGATAATTAAATTCTCTAAAGAATAATGGTCTTCAAATAGAGCCACAAAATAGGCTTTGAAATGCAAACCTATTTCTCCTCTTTCAGCTTACAGAGGTGCAGTAGGACGCACAGTCTGATACGGTCCAGAAAACTTGAAGTTGCTTTTGAAACGGGTTGTATCTTCATGCGACTGTTAGTGCTGGGGAATGCCAAAAAGACAGAGTTTCAAAACATTAAATGTAACAATCGTGAAGTTCAAAAGCTTTGAAACAGGATCAGCATGTATCTGTATAATATGAAATTTAGCTATTCCAAGTGTGTTTTCTTCTGTTTGCACAATATTAATCTTGGAATATATTTTCAAAGTAGTTAATTGTGCTTTTCTGAACAGGTGTATTTTCCCACTTGCTATAAAACTATGTCCAAACAGAGCCTGTGCCGTCAAAAATCACCCATTTCCTAGTGACTGACTAGAAAACATTACCAATGAAGAAACAAAGTTCAGCTCAAGTTCCCTCCTTATACTTTATATATAGGATTCTTGCTACAAGACTTGTCAGCCCAACCATATTTTTTGCTTCAAAAAGCAACACCCATTTCGTTTATAATAAGCCATCTGCTCAGTGCGTTAGCAAAGTCCATGCAACAGCTTCCCAGCAGCACCAACACCTGCTAATAGGGGATGGTGTTTCAGGCAGATACTGCCAGCCTGTCACAGCTTCTTATCTCCTATCTCTCTAATCTTCAGAGTACTGTCTGGGATTATCTCCTGGAAATCAAATACCCATCTCGATGGCTTGCTATTTTTTTTTTTTAATATATCAGCAAACATGTGCTTGTTTGAGTCCGTTGCTGCTGTAAACATCTTTTATTATACAGATCACCATCAATTTACAAGCTGTAGCAGTACAATATTGACACAACGTAGTGTTTAATGTACAATAACTTTTTATAGGCCTCATCACTCCAAACACACTGTGGGTGAAATTCAGCACTGGTGTAAGCAGATACCGTAACACCAAGCGTATATCCACAGACTACAGTCAATTACACTCAAGCCCCTTTGGGGCCCCTTTGGTTCAGGCATGTGTCCTGGTTAAACTATCACAGCATGTTTTTGAAGAGCTTTAAGACATGAGCACTTCTATTTTTAACTACGCAAAAATATCATTTCAGAGTGTCTTTATCTGTTTAGTAATCAAAGCTTCAAGGTTCTTTTTCAAATAATCTCTTCAAGTTCCCATCTGTTGTCTGCCCCCATTTAAGAAAAAGGAAGTCCCAGAATTTCAGCAGTTTGGAGAGGCATTTATTTTTGTTGCACAGCCAACAAGCCAGTAAAAAAAAAAATAAATAAAAAAGTTACTTCCACTGTATGAAGGCCTTAAGATCAAGTGAGGCATAAGTTGAAAGAAAGTGGAAACTATCAAACCAGTATGTTCAGGAATTACTGAGAAGAAAAATGAGAATGAGATATTTCTGCCTCAGCAAGGTTGTGCTGTTTCATGTAGTTCATGCATTTTCATAATATAGAAATTCTCAGCATCTGTTCAATCCACACCTTACCAAGTGTAACTGAAAATAATTTCATACAGGTTTATTGAAATAAGTCTGAAGTGATCAGTTCATTAGTTTGATGTATTGCAACATGACAAATATTGTGTGTTACATTGTAGTACTAACACTATAACCATTTTTAAGGAAGATAATTGGTATCTAAGCTTTATGCCCTAAAGAAGCTCTAAGTCTTTTGAAGATGATGATTGAATTGACAGAAAAGTCTACATTTATTTACATTGAGTCTCTTGATGCTTTGTTAAATTAAATTTGGGCTGGGAGAAAGAGAACTAAATCCTTTTGCATATAATAGAATTTCTTTGGATAGGTTAATATACCTTTTTCATAAGCAAAGCTTTTATTCGCTTGACAGTACTGCACAAGAACCACTCTCACAACATCCCTATCGGGTAAATACTGTGCATCTGCATTAAGTAAATGCATACAGATTCAAATCTATTCAAATGCTGTTGGTTCAATGTCATGTCAGCAATGAATTTGTGCCTATCAGATAAGTACATTTGTCAAAAGACACACAGGAGATAATGATCCGAAATATGCACGAGGTTGAGTAAATCTATTTTCAGCATTCATCTAATTTACTTCACACTTTATACACTGCTTGGAACACAACCTCTGGAGTCCCTGGCAGAACAAAGTGCACAAGTCCTCCCAGGTCCCATTTGTGTGCTCAAAAGATTAGATCTCATAGACTGTCTTACAGAATTTAAGATATTTAAGATGTATTAGAGCCTTGTGATGTTTCTTAATAAGTATAGTTTAAAATAAAATTACATTTTCCTACAATATCTTCTGAAATCTAAGTTTTTAGATACAAGTCTTTATATTAGCAAAACTACAGAGAACTTCATACTACATAAATGCAGTATTTTGCATATGAAAAGGACTACTGAATAGCTGATCTTAGTAAAATAAAACTGTATGCAGAATATTAATCTGAAGTTTACATTTTATTAATATACACCGTTAAAACACTGAAATATGTTAGTTCCTCATTGTTTCTACATACAAGTTTCTCAAAAAATCCTGGGTTATACAAAAATTTCTTTATTTGGGCCTGCCATTTTACCTCAAATCAGTTTCCAGCTGCATGGATATCAGTTTTGGGGTTGTTTGGGAAAGCATTTTTCATTTTTACAACTGTAAATTAATTTTGCAATGGTGACAAATACTTTTTAATGACAATAACAGGACTATAGCATCCTTTTAGATTTTTTTCTAGTATACACGCTTCCATTTTTTTACCTGTAAAATAGAAATAATAATTATAGCCTTCTTTACAAAGGCATGTTAGATGTAAGCGTACCATGTGGTGCACTGATAAAATATTTCCATATTCATAGTCATTTCATTGCTAGGGAGGTGTTTGAGAAAAACCAACACAGTAAAATGACAACAGAATGAATACTGCCTTCTCCAGGACAGTGAGAGAGAGAAACTATATTAACAGTAGAAAAATCTTCCCAATACCAGTACTGCAAGATGCACTGGGCTGCAAAATACAAAACCACCTAACCACATGTACTAAATTCTGATCCCTCAGGGCTGATTTGCTTGTAGAGTCAGATGCTCAGGTGCCTCTACACTGCTATTCATTTTCCTGGAGTGCCTGCTAGTCTGACAAGGTGGGCAGCCTGGAGTCAGCACACGTCGCTTCTCACCCACTCAAACTGGGATATTGAAGCAAAGGACAAAAGAGGGAGAGAAGTGGCAGGATATTTCTGCAGAGAGAAAGTGGAAGTTACTGTAGAGGGGACAAGGACTAGTCATTTGTGTTTATAGGAATACTTAAGTCCAGAATTATAGCAGCCTCTTTCGTAACCTGTAGTAAATCCTACCAAGTCTGAGTTTGTGCCCCATAGCAGTAAGTAATGCAGGATCAGTATCTGTTTAGACGCAACAGCGCTGCAGGCAAGAAATACAGAACATAGGAGGGCACTGAACAGACATACTGACTGGACCTGGGCTATGGACAACAGTCCAAAGTCTTCTGCAAATTAAATGAACATTTAATAGCTCAGATGTATGTAACAAACATGAAACATGTCAGCAGGCAGCAAGAGCAGAGGTGCTTACTAAAATAACATGAGCCAAGAGAGATCCCACAGCCAGAAGGGACCCACCCCACAGTACCTAAGCAAGGTAAGCAAGACAGACCTGGAGATGGTGGATAGACCCAACCAAGAGCCCGTATCGTAAGGCAGTATCACGATAATGAAGCAGGTCCAAGGTCAAGCCAGGAAGTCAGGCCATAGGCAAAGATAAGGTCCAGCAATTGCCAGACAGATCTGTTAAGATGAGGCGGGACTGACACCAAGCTAGGAAGCCATCCCATGGGCTGGAGCCAGGGCATGACTATGCAGGAGATCAGCACCCCTCCACCATAGCTCCAACAAGAACTGAGGGTTCAGGGCTGAACTTAAATAGAGCTCCTGGGCCCATGGGTGTGGAGGAGGCTCCAGGTGGGGCTGGTCAGGGCCATTAAGGCTTATTGGTGTGCTCAGTGCCCTGCTACAACAGGATGCAGAGGAACTTGGAATTTAAGCATCTTTCCTTTGAAATTCCATAGTACAGATTGTAAGATTTTTCATTTTGTATTTTGTTTCACAAGGAACTTGTTTACTGCATATCTTATATGAATATAATCAATATTTGTCTGGATTGCTACATGAGTTTTAATTCCGACAGTAGAAGGAACTTCCCTGTTCAGCAACAGTTTTGTTTACATAGCTCTTTCAAAAGGGAGGGATATGTAGGAAGAATATCACATTTTAAATCCAGGGAAGTAGTAGTGTAGTAACATATATAGCAGTAATAGTAATAATTTTCTGAAGCAACTCATTGTAATGAAACACTGCCAGGAGAGGAGACAAATTAGATAAACTTTAAATCTCATTTCTAAAACATTATCTGGAAAAAAAAAAAAAAAAAGTGTTCTGAAATATCAGGGACACAGAACTGCCAGACTGTTGGGGTTTTAATTCTTCAGAATTATGTATAAGAAAGAACCTACTGTTTCATGTTGGTAAGAACAAGCTTTGAAATATTTATCAGCTAACTAATATTTAACCCCTCTGTTTATCATGTCTAATTGGCAACTCATACTGCAAAGGATAACATTTTCACTCTTATTTGAATTTCCCTAGTATTTTTAATTAGCTTTCTAATAGGCTTTTCACCTTTCTAAAGATTTCGCCTCAAAAGGCACAATAAAAAAAACACTATCAAAATAAAATGATAAGCAGAGTTGTCACTTTTGTATAGTCACTATTCTTTCTCATATTCTTTTTTCATTATATATAAATATTTAATCACTAAATATTTATGTCACAACAGAAAGCAATACAGAAAACAAGAAAAAAAAGCTGCTGCCAGAAAACATGTTTATTTTTTCTGTACATCACAAATGAAAACAGACCATAAAAACATGAAGCATTCCAAAAGAAATATGCAAAATAAGTCTCTGCGAAAGTGTATGTCTTGTCATACAGGTACGATACACAGATCTGTCCTTTCCAAAACGACCTACTTTTTCCTCAAGGTCCCCAGCTTTTTCAAGACCACAAGTTTTTTCCGCTGATGTTTACAGGGGTTGTCCTGAGAAACCAGAGAGATTTAAAGGGGCCTGTCCTGTCTGTGCTGTAGTCTCCAAAATCACAAAAAGGAAACTTTGCAGAGCACCCTGCCTATGGAGAAACGCACAGCCTGGGGAAGGAGGATCCTTCAAATTCTTCACAACTACTTGTTGTAGCAAAGAAACATAAGAATGCTAGGATTATACTTTACATAGACATGATGAATTTTGGTTTTGGTTCAGACTATAGATTGTCATTTTTTGTGAATGTAATAGATAATATTAACATAATTTACATTTCCTTATGATCTCATGGGATTTTTATGTCCAAGAAGCAACAGTGGGGATGTTACTGAGTGATTATTATTTATTATTATTTATGGTAGAAAACAGAGACCCCATTCAAAATTAGGACCCTATTGTGATGCAGCTGTACAAAGATATATTAAAAGGCCATGTCCAGACCAGAGGTCTGCAAGTTACTTGACTCAGAGCCATCAGGGAGTGAGTAGAGAGCTCCACACACGGAGCAGACACACAGGCAGGGATGAACCTGGACCACACGTGCACTGCTGAGACTGTAACAAAATCACAGGTTCTCCTAGTCATAAGCAGGACTTTTTCTCTCCAAATGAAATAGGTTACCTCCCCTACTATTTTATGTCTTAAAAGACTATATTGCATATTTTTCTGTCTAATGAGGTGAGGTACATTCTACAAGTTCTCTTCCATAATGACTTTGTCTCTTTTCCTCTCTTCGCGCACATATGTGCTCCAATTCTCCTGGCTTTGTTTTCTTTTCCCTTTATAATTTTCAAACCCTCTTCTGTTCTGTCCTACACTACTACATTCCTCTACCAGTCACCATGCTCTCTCCATGACAGGGTGAAGCTGCCCTCCTGAGGGGTTCTGCTGCTCACCTCATACCTCCTCCTGCCTTTCTCCTCTCTCGCCTCCCTTGAAATCCCGGCTGCCATGGGACTGCCACTCTCTACCACCACACACCTTCAGAAGCCTCTGACTTCGTCTCTCTCACCCTGTGACATACAGATGAAAAAGTACTGAATAAGTATTGGCATTGATTGTATTATTAATATTTGCATGTTCAAGGATCATTATACAAAACACTTATCTGCCCCTTCAAACAGGGAGTGGATAGAAAGGAACTATCCCCCCGTCCTCCATAGGGAAAGTGCTTTTAACTGAAGGAGAAGAACGTAACCTGCATTTATCGTTCCTAAGAAATTATAGGAATAAATTATTTGCCTAGGAGAACCATTTCTAACATGTCTTTTGTGCCCATCCAGTACACCATCCTATGCTAACCTTGAGGGAATGGATATGGCTAATTATACTCTGCAATAAATTGATGGAATGTTATGGCAGAAACAAAAGAGCGCATGTAAGCAAAGTATTTTCTTTAAGATAGTTTATGAGAAGTAACAGTGGCAAAAATAGAAAACCAACCCAGGCCCAGTGCTGCAGATAACATCCTGATAACATCCTGAAACCACTGACAGCAAAACTTCAATTGAGTATGAAGAAAGCAGGGTTTCATTCAAAACTTCACAAAAATACTTTTCTCCTCAGCAATGGTTTTTATGGCCTTTGCCTCTGTGTTGTGGTGCGAGGGGGATTAGAAATCTCAGCTGTGGTTTGTCTTTTCTGTAATGACCAGGTAGGGCCCGAGCTGATTTAGACATGCCCTCATCTTTATGTTCAACCCTATTAATGAAAATAAGAATTAATGTCCCAGTTATTTAGTTGAAGCAAGGGATGCTAAACACCACCAAAGTGTGCTGCTGAATTTCCTTAGCTTTGTGAACACTTTAAAAAAAAATTTAATAATACGAATAAGTAAAACTAGGAGGAACAAAAGAAAATAATGTTTAAATCAGAGGATAATTTTTATTAAACAAAAATAGACACAAGGGTATATTCCTGTGGAGAGATACCAAAGGACAAAAAAGCCACTGTCTCAAGTGATCTACACATAAAATTCTATCACCTCTGAGTTAAAATGTTGCACCTGGACATAAGATGAATAAGTGCAGACATTATCCCTAACATGGTCGGACTTCTATACATCCTTTATAAGAGACCTTGATTGATTGCCTTTACCAGAAATTATCTGAAAGGAACTAGCAGCATTGGAAACAAGAAATGCTTGAGAGTAATTTTTATATGGAGACATGTATTGGTTAATACATTACTTGGGAATGGATCTGCTCTTTGCACAAAATTGAATGAATGGAGTTCTTTCATGTATGCGATGATTAAAGTGGTAATACCTCATACCAATTAAAAAGCCCTGTCTTTCACATTCCTGTGAAAAAACTGTATTTTGCATGGTTACCATCTTTTAACATGGATATAAAAAAATAAAAGTTTCACTGGAAGCATTATATTTACTTCAACTATTATTAGAAAATGAGCTCAACATTTCAGATATGAATCTGAGTTTAAAGAAAATCCGGCTTGGATTAAATGCAAGTAGAAGTCAAACATCTCTGTTTCATGAGATTTAAAAAAATATTGTAAACATTCAATTTCTCTCTTGGCAGATCAGTCATGCATCTATCAAAGATACAAAACATGTACTAATATCAAAGCACACTCTGCCAATGGATTCTCAGATTCTGGAGTTGAGAGGAAAAGCTTTTACATTGACGTTTGCATTACAACCACTTGAAATAGCCACTTCTTCGTGTTCCTGAGGATTAATATGTTTTTCTTGGTTAGCACCATAGATATTTCTCCTAGCTTTGTCAGTCAAACACAAACCAAAAATAGATCTACAAATATTGAATAAACTTTCTAAGTTGGTTTCTTGGCTGCTTTTTTTCAGATGCAAAGTGGCTTTTATTGTTTGTTTCTTGCACAGATTTTTTTTTTCCAATAGATTCACATCTATGAATACAATATGATAATTTTAATTGCTTCTTATTTCCCTTAATGAAAGGTTACTGGCGTAAATGTTCCTTTAGAGGTTTAGCTTTCTGGCTTGTAAGTGTGAGGAAAAGGCACTGCAGACACACATGATTAAAGAACTTCTGAGTGTAATCCTCTGAGCCTGGAATGACTCCTCAATCATGGCACTAGGAACCAAGGAAAGACATAGAGAAGATATTGGAGCATTTAAAGGCTCAAACTCTGGAAATACCAGAAACTACTGGAAAAGAAGGCAAGAACACTTCAATGTACATCTGCAAGCAGTAAGTGTTATTTAAAAGCAAGTCAACCAGAAGGAGGCTTTCCTTCTGAAAATAGCAAGTGCTGATGCATTTGGCATATCTAACAGTTTTCAGCAATCCAAGCAAAGGAGAATACTCATGAAGCTGTTACAAAAAATTGAGGAGTACTGCATTCTAAATATAAATGAAGCATATTAAAGTTATACGCTTTGAACTTGGAAGTTGTGAAGTATTTTATAGTTTATAAGATTGGGGAGACAATTTTATCTGTTACAGGTGTTAAGATAAAGCATGGATTTAGCCTGCCTTAGGGTAAGATCTAATGAAGACTTGTAGATTAAAAAAAAAAACAACAAAAAAACCCCCAAACCTGAAAACCCAAAAACTTCCAGTTTTAGAAAGCCACTGGTTTGCAACAGAAAGTGGAGCAAATAATACAGAGATAGACTCCTGGGAGAAGCAGTCTCCAGGTGAGGTGATACAGAATCTGCCAAGAAACTGGTACTTGGATAAGTGTTGGACTGGACAGTGCTCTGACACCTTAGATATGACCAAGAGCTCAAAATAGCATAAGACAAAGATATTAGAGGCAGAAAAGCACACAGAGCTTGAAATCACAAACAAGGAATAACAACACAAATAAAGCAGATGGGAGAAGACGAACGTTAAGTGAAAGCTTGTACTCATTTGACTGCAAGCGCCAGGGGTCTGAACCATGAACAAACTGCAGGCTGCTGACACTTCTGCCTTGGATGGCCGTTTTCTTAAGAACAAAAGATACTTGCAGAAAAAGATGGTGTGTGCAAAAGAAATAATAAACATGAGAGCAAATGAGACATGTTACCTTCAATTAGTCATATATGCACAACTCCTAGTATTTCTAGGAACTGTGCTGCAACCCTAAGAGAAAATCAACAGATTGTAGAAAGATAAATGGGTAAAATTTCAGGTTTAGGAAAGTTATTTTGTTTCTGTTTAAAAAATATGCTTCTAGATATAAATAATAAACCAGGAAAAACATCTTGGACTGTTTTTCTATTTTTAGATGGTACTACTAAAGATATTACAGCTGAAGAGCTGAATATGCATTAAAAAGCTTTTTAGCTAGACTTCTTTATCCAATACAGTGATATGTGACAATGGGATACAATTTACAGGACATGTATTTGAGCAGAATACAGTGAAGCATAGATTTAAATATGTGACTACTAGTCCTCATCATTCCTAATTTATTGGGTGCAGAGAACGTACAAAAGCCTGGTGAACTCTTTGTGTGAACTCTCTTAGTTAAAATTAAAGTGAACTTCTTTTAACATAGCCTATTTCACTTCCAAAGTGAGTTAAGCTAAATTGAATTAAGGTAATTTTTAATTCTGAAGAAAAATACATAGATTTAATATAGCTTAGTCTACTTTAAGTTAACAGCTGTAATTAATTTGGAAATCTCTGCAGAAGATCTCTAAAAAGAGAAATTAAAACACACCGCTATTTTTGTTTTTAATCTTCTTTATTCTGTAAAAGGTAAGTGATTCAGAGCTTCAATATACAGTGAGAACAAACAAACATCAATATAATATTGATCACCTCTCAGTTATGGTAAGCATACAGAAAATGAAGTCAACTACCTTGAAAGTTTTTTACTATGTAGTTTTATAAACAGCTATGCATTTGAATAACTTTGACTACACAAATAGCATTCTATTCAAATCTGTGGGACCAGACTAGAATCTAATGTCAGACAACTATACCATCAATTTTGATTTAAGTTTCATTCCTTCTCTATTTCATGTTCAGAAACCCCAACACGTTTCCGAACTACTAAAAATACAGGAACAAAATGTGCAATTAACCTTGTTTGTTTGTTTGTTTTTATCTACTCAATTTTTGTACAGAACCAACTATTCAGAAGAGCAGAAAAACAAGATAATATAAAATATCTTGCTTATTGTAGGCTGAGCAATCTATCATTGATTAAAAAAATTTGGAACACCTGTGTAGAAGAGCAAAGGACTTCTCTTGATGCGGATAAGGAAACTTTTAAAATGAGCCTGATGGCAGTCAGATACCTACAAAAGGATCACAAAGTCAGTTATAGAGGCAGGTCAGAAATAATTCTCCTTAACAGTAATTAGCAATTCCTTCTGAATCACAAATTTTGAGGTAGTATCTTCTACAAATATGGAATAATCTGCAGAACAATTATAAGCAACTGAAAAAGTGCTGCTTGGCTGATAGCAAGAGACTACACCCCCTCTCCTGAATGATCATAGGAGATAAAGGTCGAGAACTGAGCAGCTGGACTTGGCCATTAAGGAAAGCTGTAGTTTATCTCTGCAAAAAACATGTCTGCTCAGCAGGACTTGGATCACGAGACAGCACTTGGCACCTCCTATGAATGAACATAAAGCCACTATCCATAGAAAAGTTGACAAATGCTATGTTGTCAAGGGGCAACACTGACGGCAAAAGCATAGCCCAAACTTACCTGTTGCTTTAAATTATGCTTAAAACATCAGGAAAAAACCCACCTTGCAACTTTATGGCTCTTGAGAGCTTTGTGGTGAAATAAGCATAGTTAAAAATCGATAAGGGAATATATAATGCCTTTGCTTCAATGTTTATACAAGGTTTTTTGACCAGTGGCTATCTTGGGAAACATCTAATGCCAAGAAGGGAAGGGTAACAGTGGTGAAGGGTGACACCAGGCTGCTGGTGTAAACCTTCTTTGGAGCTTCTCACTTTAAGTGTACCTAGTCACGTTGAAGGAAGCCAAAATTACCCTTAAATAACAACCTCTCCTTTTTTGAACCAAAATGTCCCTCAAAATTGTAACAGTCACAGTGTGCAAAACACTTTCTTGAGGCTTCAGATTCCTTCTGGATTCACAGTCAGAAAGCATCAAAGAACATATTTCAGGAGATCTGGCAGAGCAAGTTGTTGGCCAAGTTGCTCTATTTCAGTGTGGATTCAGGGGCTGGCAATCTCAGACATTGTGGTGTGGTAGTTTCACTCGGCTGACAGCCAAATACCACACAGCTGCTTGCTCACTCTCCCCTCCACCAGGGAACAGGGGAGAGAATTGGAGAGGTACGGTAAGGAGACTCATCAGTTGAGGTAAGAACAATTTAACAATTGAAATAAAATACAACTTAAAATAATAATGACAATAATAATGGTAATAATAGAATATACAAATGAGTGATGCGCAGTGCAATTGCTCACCACCCGCCAACCACTGCCCAACCCATTCCCGGATAACGATCCCAGAGGAGTGACAATCCTGAAACCGAAACCGCAATCCCAGAAGAGAAAGAGCGAGAGAGAGAGAGCATTCCAATCAACCCTCATTAATATACTGAACATGACGTTATATGATATGGAATATCCCACTGGCATATCCAAATGCCAGTTTGGGTTTGCTAATTTTCCCATGCGCTCTCTGCCTTGTCCCCCGCGTCCTTTGCACCTGCAGACAAGCAAAAAATAGGGAGGTTGGAAAGTCCTTCATCTTCCAATAAAAACTAAAAACATTAGTATGTTATCAACGTTCTTCTCATAACAAATACCATACTGAAATCGAAACACAGCACTATTCTAGCTTCTAAGAAGAAAATTAGCTCTGTCCCAGGTGAAAACCAGGACATGTGGAAACACAATGAAAGACCTTTCGTTCTTCTCCATGAAGGTGGGTCTTCAACAGGAATGAAGTGGGCATCAGTGCATTTTGTCTACCTGCACAAGGATGTACTTCATCATGCTCTGTAGAGCTAGTGCAAGGAGCAGGGGGAATTGCCATACTCCAGCTTTCATGCTTTTCCTTAGCACATCTACATGACATAATTGATATATTCCTGGTAGGTCTGAAATTATGCTGCAGTGGTGAATATTCCTGTTTCTGGGTCAGAAGCTGTAAAATTTGGAAAATAGCTTCCATATTCACCAAGAGATGCATATGCTTCTTGGCACATTAGCAACCTGCTAGAAAAACATCCCACACTGGCAGAGCAGGGGTTAGCTGAGAGCAGGAAATGTGCCAGTAGTCTGGAACAACCTGAAAGGAAAACAAAGAGTTAAATGCCAAATACTCTGTTCAGGAGGAGAGAAGGAGGTTGCCAGGGGTAATCAGATATGCCGGAATGTGGGATCTGGGGAACAGCAGTCAAATCTGGTATTCAAACACTGCAATTTACAGACACTGCTGCAATGGTAAGGCAGGCTGGCATATAAAGAGAATTACAACTAGGGCAGGTACCTATCCATAACCTTAGCACAGCCCACATCCTCAGGGTAAGAATTATCAGTACAGATGGGCAAAAGCATCCATCTATATCTGCCAATCCCTTGCAATGCAGGCACACCTTAAATGAGAGGGAAGAAAATTAAGATGCCTAATGATTTAAATTTAGTGACTTGTTTCAAATGTGTATTGAAAACAACTGCTGTAATTGCTACAGAAATGCCACTATCTCATCTAGAAACTGGAATGATGATGGAGTGAAATGATATGTGGCTCCATAAGTAATTACCATATAAAAAACTGATTTCCATTAAAAGCACGTGAGAGCCTTTGATCTAACAGAAATTTATCTTTTCTGTCCTGAAATGACCCTCTCATTTTCAGTTCTGAGTCTATGTAGAGTGGAATATGCAAGTTTCATCAGGGAACTATCTATCTACTACAGAGCTTTAGGCTTTATCAAAGAAAAAGACTGGTCTTGCTAGGATATTCCTAATTGATAGTTCCCAATAAATATGTAGAAAAATTGATTAAAACCCGCTGTGAGTTGCTGAAACTACATCACTAAATGTGTATAGTTCTAAAACTGCTGAGCTCATCTTCTGGGGGTATAGCTATTTTTTAAATCTTATACAGACCAGCAAAACAAATGAAATTTCAATTTTTAGATTGCACCATTACTAAAATATTTTAACAGATCCCAACAGACTATTTTTCATATTTACATAATTTGATTTTTTTCATCAACTGTGTTGAACGAAGACAACTACTTGTGTGTGAGCAGTGATACGAGGCATTTCAGCACCAAAGGATTTTATATAAGAAAGTTAAGGCTGTCTGAGGACAGGACTAGAATAACAGTTGGTGCTCTGAAGGCTAAATAAATATATATACATAGCATATATAATGTATATCACATCAGTATGTTCAGCAATTAAATAATGAATATTGTTAATATAGCGTAACTTGTGTAAGTGGTGTGAATGGGACTGCAGGTGTCCAGCCCTAAGTCCTTGCTTCTGTTATCTTTGATTAGACATGTGGAATGGATCGTATCTACAACAGTATCCACAATACTAGGACTGTGGAAGTGGTTCATTTAATGTTTCACAACACTGTTGAATTACATTTGTTATGTTTTTGACTGTGAGAGTGTTTGGATGTAAGCATTTATGCAAATACATCAGTGCTGCCTGTGCATTCAGAGCATGTGCTTATTTGAGAAGTACTGTCATGCGTTGCTGCATTATACATACGCAGTGCTCTCTGTGTGTATATAGGATTTTGCTGGAGTGCGTGCAATAACCAGCTGATCCTTGTCCAGCAAATCCCAAAGGGCAGTAATGGCTATTGGACCTTGGTGGATCGTCACATATGGAGCTTATGCAGCATAATTTGCTAGTGAAGGGATGAGCTGTAATGCCAAGAATATGCTAAAGATGCTGCAGCATACCTCATTTGTTAGTGATGCTGCTGCTGTCTTCTCAAGGATATCAAAATGCCTGTCAGCACCTGGATGAAAATCAGCTGACTCAGATTCAATCTGGCCAAAATGAAAATTATGATGGCTGGAACGGGGAAAATGTTTTAAATAATGTTACCTATCTGTGACAGTATCTTCAGATGTTTATTTAAATACTACAGCACCTCAGGTTTCTATTTTTTATCATTCTCTGAAAGATCAAGATGGCTGATGGTAAAAGAAGCCTCTTCTTTTCACAAGCTTAACTCTTCCTCCTGATGCAGATCTGGCCATTGCAATCTAGGTGCCCTTCCCTGGCAGAGTGAGTGACTGGTAACTCAGTGAACCTCTGGGTGAGCGCGTAAGGAATGCAGGGACTTTGGCAAAAGAGACAGCCTTCTTCAATAGTAACAGCTTCACCACCCCCAGTGGCTTGCAGGTTATTTCCTCACTGTGTCTAACTCTTGTTTCTGATCTTCAAAGCGGTAAAGACCTGGCTTTCCCCAGAGGCTGCTTCTTTAATCATGAAAACATGGGTAACGCTGTGAAGCAAGCAGTATCACACAGATCAGGATAATGCAAGTGAAAAGGTGAAAATCGGGAGAAAGTCCCTTAACTGAAGTGTTCATTGATAGAACCTCAGCCTACAAAACATCAGGATAATTCAGGTAAATGTTCCCAAAACTCTGCAATTGGATAATCCAGGCAGCTGGTACCACTGTCAAGGCAGAGCTGCACGCTGGCTAGATCTGCCTGCCCAGTGTTCACATGCAAAGTACTCCACGGAACAGCCTCAGGAGATTGGAAATTTCCAAGAGGTATTTGCTGTAGTGTGCATTAGCGTATGTGTATGAAATCCTGTCTTACAGAGTGAGGTAACTCGGTATTAGGCCGCGACAGCGTGTGCTGCGCCGGCAGGCAGCCCAGGGTGTCAGGAGAGGATTGTGATGGCCCCTGTGAAAGATGGCAGCCGGGAACAATCCACCCAGCCCGCAGCTTTGGGGAAAGAACGCTGCCAGAAGAGGCTGGGTATCACACAAATGGTCCTGCCAGAATAGATAGTTTGTGATCCAGAACATTAGCACTTCTACTCTCCACTCTCCCTGCTTTGAGGCACATAAAATAGAGCCTCCTTTCTGATAAGCATTTCCTTCCAGAGCTAAAACACTCAAAGTATTTCACGTGGTAAATACTCATATTTAAAGAGCTATCATCAACTTGGAAGTCACAATACCGTTTGCAAACGCGTAGCTGTAGCTATTTATGACTTGAGTGGCAGCAAAAGGGGGGAGGAAAAGGAAACTCTTTCCTGGCAGCTCGCTTACTTTCTGTATTTTTTCTATAGTCTGTTGAGCCACGTAAACACAGTTTGCGAGCAGGCGGCAAGTGCGAGGATCCCCGTGTGCGCTGCGGGGGTGCAGGCCCGGGC
>NW_010286918.1:0-6871 GCF_000700745.2 Antrostomus carolinensis
TGTGCTGCCAGCGCACGTTGCCAGCTCAAAAGGTGAATATTCATTTTGCATAAATCCCATCAGGAAGAAGTTAATTAGTAAGCAATAAGTAATTAAAAACATATATAAAGTACTGTTTTATCTTGAGAAGGGTCTGACTCCCACTGTCACTGCGACCCTGAAGAAAAACATTGCTTTTTAAAAGTTCAGAACATTTCTTTTCGAGACAGTTTGTACCCAAGGAAGCTGATCTATCCAGTGAATGGACATTCACAGCAGTAATGACCACGAGTAATGCCACCTAGATAAGAAATCTGTTGCTGCTTCCTTAGTCTTTTTACACCATCTACTAATTTTACCTACATAGCTCTTCTAAGAGATCTTTAACTCTTCACCCACTTCTCAGACACACATATATATAAGAATAAAATTCACTTATATATCTGAATATAAATATGAATTAAAAATAAATGCAGATTAATAATATTGTTCCAGAAATGTTATTTCTAAGAAAGTGATGTCCCAACACACATTAAGTTTCTAGTGCATCTATGAGGCAGTGTGCTGGTTTGGGCTGGGACAGAGTTAATTTTCTCCACAGCAGCTGGTATGGGGCTGTGTTTTGGATTTGTGCTGGAAACAGTGCTGGTAACACAGGGATGTTCTAGTTACCGCTGAGCAGGGCTCACACAGAGTCAGGGCCTTTTCTGCTCCTCACCCCACCCCACCAGTGAGGAGACTGGGGGTGCACAAGAGGTTGGGAGGGGACACGGCTGGGACAGCTGAGCCCACTGACCAGAGGGGTCACTCCCTTTTACCCTTCTGATTCTCTCTCCCATCCCACCAGGGGGAAGTGAGTGAGCGGCTGTGTGGTGCTCAGCTGACGGCTGGGGTTAAACCAGGACAGGCAGGTATACCTCAGGCATTATTTATAAACTGAGACAGGAACTGAAAACCTTAATTTCTCTGAATTTCAACCATGAGACATGAAGCTTCATTTCTTCCAGAGCTTATGCAAAGGAAGTAACAGTTAAAGAAATATTCAATTTTTAACAGCAACAGAAATGACAAGAGGACTTTTCTGGGACTCGTTTGCTTATAACTTAGAATTACTGCCTGCAGTATTTTTGAGTCAAACTGAGATTAATTACCTGACTGACGGGATGTTTTCAGTATTGTTTTTTACGTTTAACAAAAAAAACCCCAAAACCCTCATAGCTTCAATTCTAACACCAGACAGTGCCTGGATTTCAGCAGCTGCATGCTCCCCACCTACAAACACAGGAAAGGACATTATCGGTTTCTTTGCACAAAGATCTTCTGAAACGGACAGATATCGAGGCTGCCTGGGATTGTAGGTGCCAGCTGAAAAGCCTACCACTCAGACTACCACTTAGTGGTAAGCCAAGAAAACACCTATACATTAAAAAGCAAAGCAAAATTTAATTTGTTCATGAATTAAAAATGTCATTCACAACCAAATCACACAAACTCAGAGGAGTTTGACCTAAAGACCTCATTCAAAAGCCACACAACTCAACACATACCTTTATTTCTCTTCTGTTGGATAGCCAGGTTAGAGACACACAGGTCAGGGTAGGAAGGAAAGCTTTTGATCACTTGTCCATCAGCAGCTAATCTTTAACATATGGTCAGTTTATCTCTAACTTACCAGAGAAAGAAGGTAACAGCTGAAAAGTCTGTACATTTTGTTTAACATTTAGGAATAGGAATTGAAATGTCACTTCACTAATGAGATTATATATTTATTTAAAATTCACATGGATATTGTGAAATCTGTATAATTCATAAAGCTGTATCCTGCATGTGAAATCTAGGCCTCAATATAAACACTTAGAATTAACTACATGTCCATTAATAATTATTTTGCTGGTTTTGCTTAATTACTGCTGTTCATAAACATGTCTCTCTCCTTTCTCTCATTTTCTACCAAGTTGGTAGAGCAAGGGTGACATGAAAGAAACATTAACTTTGAGGTCACTCAGCCATATTCAGTAGTTAAAAGTAACATTATAAACAGTAAGAAGCAAAAATAACACAGGTTCCTGAAACACCAGTAAGACATAATGGTGTGAACCAGTCAACTTTCAGTGGGTACTTGCATTTATCAAGACCCCAAGCATGCTCTGACTCATCCATATCTGTGGAACACACTTAGATTAAACTGTCATGAAAACTTACGTTCTAGCACTCTACCACCACGAGTTCCTCCCACAGAAAGATATTCCTAAAGGTAAGAAAGTGTCTGCTAAAAATTCAAATAGAGCTTCAGCACACAGTATTATTTGACAGCAATGAAACGTAACCACAGAAGCAACTGCTGAAAGAAACACTCCTTTTCAATTAAATATCAGCATCAGGCTAACGGATCAACTCGTTTTCTAGACTGTCATGAACAAATATCCTTAGAAAAGCCTCTACTTTGGCTATGTAGTCCTTGAACTTTTACTGTTGCTTTGTGAATTAGCTGGTAAACACTTCACGGCATTCAAACCTGCCAGAAGCGTGGGCAGCAGGTGGAGGGAGGGGATTCTGCCCCTCTGCTCTGCTCTCCTGAGACCCCACCTGCAGTGCTGCCTCCAGTGCTGGGGCCACCAACACAAATTAAGACATGAAGCAGCTAGAACAAGTCCAGAGGAGGCCACGAGGATGATGCGAGGGCTGGAGCAGCTCTGCTGTGAGGACAGGCTGAGAGAGTTGGGGCTGTTCAGCCTGGAGAAGAGAAGGCTCCGGGGAGACCTTCTAGTGGCCTCCCAGTACCTGAAGGGGCTCCAGGAAGGATGGGGAGGGACTTTGGCCAAGGGCAGGGAGTGACAGAACAAGGGGTGATGGCTTGAAAGTGGCAGAGGGGAGATGGAGCTGAGATGTGAGGAAGAAATTCTTTGGTGTGAGGGGGGTGAGACAGTGTCCCAGGTTGCCCAGAGAAGCTGTGGCTGCTCCTCCCTGGAAGTGTTGAAGGCCAGGTTGGATGAGGCTTTGAGCAACCTGGTCTAGTGGAAGGTGTCCCTGCTGCTGGCAGGGGGGTTGGGACTGGATGAGCTTTGAGGTCCCTTCCAACCCAAACCATTCTATGGGATTCTATGATTTACTTTTTCTGCCACTTTGAGTATAAATTGCTACAATATTTTACCTCATCAAGTTTGATGTCTCTATACCATAAGGTGAGACAAACAGGTCAGGAATTTTTCATTGCTGATGAAGTTAACATAGAAGATCTTTAATGTTTAAAAGTCTTGAATAGCAAAACTCACACCTAAAGCTGAAGAAATACAGAATTAATAAGCCAGTGGGAGCTAGACAAAGGGAAATGTATATCCACAAAGTTGCCTCTGACTGATGTCCTTAGAGATATCTGAATAATATTCTAAACATAATAAAGCAGAGAACATACTTTTAGCTTCTTTAATCAGTATCTTGAACGCTGTGAAACATTCAGTAAATTGCTGTTACTTTTTAAGTGCTCATATTTGAACATAATCTGATTAAACAAGGAGAAAACCCTCTACGCCCCGACTCCAACCCCCTGCACCATCATTTCCCTCACCAAAGGGACTGCATGTACCCTGTGGTGGTGACAAGTGAGAAGGGGAAGTGTCTGGAGTGAAACTGGGCCTGGGAAAGGAGGAGGGATGATTTTCCCCAAGTGTTTTAATTTTTGCTCTGTGTTGTTTCCCAGGAATTATTTAGTTATTTAATTATTCCCAGTAATTTATGTTAATTTACAATAAATTAAGTTAAATTCCCCCAACTCAAGTCTGCTTTACCCATGACAGTAATTGATGAGTGATTTCCCTACCTTTATTTCAACTCTGGAGTTTTCTCAGCCCCGTTCTCCCCATCCCACTGGGGCAAGGACCAAGGGAGCAGCTGGGTGGGTGCCTGGCTACCAGTCAGGGCCAACCCAGCAAAGGCACATTCTAACATTTGAATGGTAAAATAGAACAGTAACATTGTTATATCTGACCAAATTTTCACACAGGCAAAACTTACTATCCTTAAAATTATGTTAATTTATTACCAAAAGTATGGCCATTGAAAATGAGCTATTCTTCAATGGGGGAATTGAATACCAGATAACCAGACGTGCTTGTACTCACTGATTTATTTCCCTGAGCCACGACTCCAAGGGCCTCAACATTCTAGTGATCTACTGTGAAAAAAAAAAAAATCTAATTTTTTATAGTAAATGCAGAGCATAAGCTACACAGAACAGAGATGCACATGGAAAATGCCAACTACAAACATCTCCAAAAATCAGCTCCAATACACCTGTCCACTAGTGAACTAAATCTGCTCACTGGTCTATACTGACTAGTTACAAGAGTAATTGGGCAGCTTAACGTTTCCACCAGTTTGCCACAGGCTTCAAACAGCGACAGAAACATACAAATACCTTGTTTCTGAATTTTCTTTAATAGGTTTATAGTTTGTGACAGAAAAAGCCATAACTACACCAGAGCAAAATTCTAGCAAACTCGAGTGTCACTTGTTTAACACCTACATGGAATGTCAGGATAAATTCAACTTTTACATAAAAATCTAAGAAAAATATTGTTCACCACTAGTTTCTTTTGAGAGCAGTGTCTTCATGTCCAGGCACGCTGTGGGTATGCACACATCACTAACACTGGAAGTCAAGATTTACTGGATTATATCTGGAAAGCACACACGTATTTTGCACTATCCTGGTTCTCACAGTATCAGGAGGGAATGAGAAAACTGATTAGAACTTAAAGGTGAGTCAGACTCAGTGTGGTTTATCCCATCTGCTGCGAGTTCAACAGTTCACATCTCCCATGCTGCCCAGAGACAGGGAAACATGGTGAAGATAGCAAGGGTGAAATTAGAAAGAAGGAAATAAAATTTGCTGGAAATAAGAGGGGAGAATGAGATCATTTAGAGAAGAGTAAGTCTAAAGGCTACTGACTGTGGTGTCGGACAAGCTATCATCGCAGAGGCACTGTGTGCATGCAGAGGCACTGAGGAAGATTTATTTTCTAACACCTAGAAAGAATGTAGTAATAACTCAGCTAAATCAATTTACTACAAAATAAAAAAAAATGAGTTAAAATTTAGATTTTTAACAAGATGTAATTTTTTAAGCATACAAGATTTACATCCAATATTAAAAAAGTTTAAAAGAATCAGGTCTTTAACTTTGAAAACCTGATTATAGGCGTGCATTTTATAAACTGCTTAAATAGACAGTGTATGAAGAAGTAAAAAGCATAGATCAAAATAAAATGGGTAACTATACTCAGAAAAATTCAGCTGTAAGACTAGAGAAAAACCCTCAGGAAACTTGGACAGCAAGACTATTGAAAAAGCTCACATGAAGATGGCCTGACCTGAATTGAAGTTGAACAGTGAGCCAAAGGCAGAGCAGCTAGAGAACTGTCATACAGACTGAACGCTCCTGAGGTTAAAAAAAGATCGAGTGACACCATAAGGCTCACCACAAACTCTCATACAGAGATGCCTACATGTTGATTAATATTTTAAATGCATCATTACCATCTGTAACATAAAAACTTCCTCCCTCAGAGAATTATTTAAAAATAAATTGTAGTCATGAGCATTTAGTGTAGTGCTTCAGAACACAAAAAACTTGGTACATAGGTGTTGACATTAAAAATAAAAAGAATTTGAGAAAAAAATGCGTCTAGCAAACAAACAAATCAACATCTAAAAATAAATCTGCAACAGAATCAAAGCTGCCAATGTGCTCAATATAATTTTGAGCTGCAATGCTTTGGTTGTCTGGAAGTCCTCTCAGTGTTACTATATTTTATGTAGTGCTTTTGCAGCAAAATGTACCTGGGAAGCCCAGTCACTATGGAAGAATAAAAGATCTTGAGTTACTATCAAGGCTTAGACAGCTGGAAAGCTCAGGTCATGACTTAGGCTGGAAACCCAAGCATACATAATCCACTGTGCCAGTCAGGGCTTCCAAACAGAATTATGACAGAATAACTCAGGTTGGAAAGGATGGCAGGACGTCATCTAGTTAAACTTCCTACTCAAGGCACAGTCATCGATGAGACCTCACCTGGAATACTGCGTCCAGTTTTGGAGCCCTCAACACATGAAGGACGCGTACCTGTTGGAGCGTGTCCAGAGGAGGCCACAAAACTCATCAAATGGCTGGAGCAGCTCTGCTGTGAGGACAGGCTGAGAAGCTGGGGCTGTTCAGCCTGGAGAAGAGAAGGTGGACCTTCTAGCGGCCTCCCAGTACCTGAAAGGTGCCTGTAAGAAAGCTGGGGAAGAACTGTTCACGAGGGCAGGGAGCAATAGGACGAGGGGTGATGGTTTTAAACTGGAAAAGGGCAGATTTAGGTTGGATAGTAGGAAAAAGTTCTTCAATATGAGGGTGGTGGATCATTGGAACAGGTTGCCCAGAGAGGTAGTGGAAGCCACATCCCTGGAGATATTCAAAGTCAGGTTTGATGGGGCTCTGAGTAACCTGCTCTAGTGAAGATGTCCCTGCTCACTGCAGGGGGGTTGGACTAGAAGACCTTTGAAAGGTCACCTCCAACCCAATACATTCTATGATTCTACGATTAAACCAACTTGCTCAGGACTTTAACCAGTCACATCTTGAAAACCTCCAAGGTTTTTCTTACATTCGATCAGAACTTCTCATTTCTATTTATTATCTATTATCTATATATATATCTATTATTATCTATCCATTATTTTGCATCTTCCCACCATGCTTTTCGCATGGTGGGAACTCAGCACACTTGTGCTCCAGACCCTTCCCCAGCTCCGTTGCCCTTCTCTGGACACGCTCCAGCACCTCCATGTCCTTCTTGGACTCAGGGGCCCAACACTGAACCCAGCACTCGAGCTGCGGCCTCACCAGTGCCCA
>NW_010286918.1:7002-17933 GCF_000700745.2 Antrostomus carolinensis
CAATACAAACTTCCCTGGTTCTACTGGCCACGCTGGTGCTGATCCAGGCCAGGATGCCCTTGGCCTTCTTGGCCACCTGGGGACTCTGCTGACTCATGTTCAGCTGCTGGTGACCAACCCCCCCAGCTCCCTCTCTGGTGAGCAGCTCTCCAACCACTCCACTTTTATAGACCCTTATGGTTCTAGACCATAACATTCTGACCAGAATGACAACAACACTGTGGGAGACAGTGATGACAGCCTTACTAAAGCTTTACTGCTCCTTCCTCATCCACAAATCCAGACATTTTATCACAGAAGGCAATGCAATGATGTCAGGCATGATTTATCCTGGATAAATCCACGCTGACTGTGCCAAACCATCCTCTTGTCATTGACAGGCAGAGAAATATGTTCCAAAAGGACTCGCTCCACAATATTTCCAGGGACTGAAGCAAGGAGCACTAGCCTGTAATTCCATAGCTCATCCTTTGGCCTGGTTTGAAGACTATGGAACATTTTTGCCTTTCCACAGTTTATTGAGACCCCTTCTGCAATTTCTTTAGTCTTTTAAAGATGATAGGAATAATAAGCCTTCCAGTGGCATCAAACAGCATTCTCAGCACCCTCAGATTTATCATCTGGTCTTGTAGGGATTGAGCTCTTTCAAGTCATCCCTGACAACTCTCATTGAATTTACCTCTGGCAGTTTTTCTCTTTGAACCCTGCCTCCGATTGCAGAAGCCTGGGAAACCTCCTCGTGCACCTGAGCAGATTGGCACAGCACAGAAAGATGCAACATTTCGTTCAGATGCGTTATCTCTCCATTTGCATACTGTGGGAGAATGTAGGAAGCCAACTGGGAAGGCTGAAGAAATTGAGTAACGTGTCCGGGGGAACAACGCTAGTCTACATTTCATATTAAAAGTTCTTGAAGAAACCTCTCTGTTCCACAAGCAGGAGTTGAGAAAAACCTTCTTTATTCCTTTCCCTAATATTTGCTCAAGAATGGGATTCTTCAGAAGCTCGAGCACATTTTTATTGAGTTTATAAAAATGAAAGGAAAACTCAATCCTCATTTACTGCTTCTGGCCAAACTCTGTTCTGGAAATAGACATTGTGAGTAGGAAAGAAATGACTCATGAGTGTCAGCATAAGCAAGATTCATTTCATTCTAGAGTTCATTACAAAACATGTTTTACAGTAATAGAAGTATCTTTACAGCTCTAAGTTTATATATTTTAATCTTATTCCTCTCAGCACTGCTGTTTAAGGAACAAAGTCATGTGAAAATTGGCCTTTTTGCCAAGTCGCTCGTTAACCAGAACAGTTCCCTGACACCGAGTTCACCCAAAGAATGGGGCCTACAAGAAAGCTGGGGAGGGAGTTTGGCCAAGGGCAGGGAGTGACAGAACAAGGGGTGATGGCTTGAAAGTGGCAGAGGGGAGATGGAGATGAGATGTGAGGAAGAAATTCTTTGGTGTGAGGGTGGTGAGACAGTGTCCCAGGTTGGCCAGAGAAGCTGTGGCTGCTCCTCCCTGGAAGTGTTGAAGGCCAGGCTGGATGAGGCTTTGAGCAACCTGGTCTAGTGGAAGGTGTCCCTGCTGCTGGCAGGGGGGTTGGGACTGGATGAGCTTTAAGGTCCCTCCCAACCCAAACCAGTCTGGGATTCTATGAATTCACTCAACTCACTAAAACTAGTACCAGCAAAAGGGGACAACAATGACAAGTGACGTACAATTAACAACAGTGGAAATACAGCATTTTTAAAGCAAATTCCATCCAAGGACTACATTAAAAATATGTGCAAAGTTCAGGAATTCCTAATATTTGGATGGATTCATACTGAATTGATTCTGCTTTATTCATTATGCACTGAGTATGTGCTCATGTTATTAAAATACCCACTGAGCTTCATTTGGTGCAGAGACTGATGAGTACTAGAGGGGGGAAAAAAACCCCATAGTAACAGTAATTACTGATAGGGCCCAAAAGATCTGGCATTTTATCACAGACATTAAAGATGCATCAAGAATGAGCAGAAAACTGAGATCAGTGGAAAAATACAGTTAAGACAACTGCTCTGTTTTTGCCAGAGAGTTTCTGTCAGTTGATTGTCAAATTGGTTAAATATTTCCTTGCAATTTACGATATTCACACTCTTCCACTGTTGAGCTGACTGTTGGCCATGTAGAAGATGCATAAATAATTTGCAGCTATCAAGCCAACATAAACTGTGCTTTGCACCTGAGATATTATAATAACACCATGAAAATCAGTGCCCTTCTTGTTTCCATGTTAGCTGTGTAAATGGTTAGGTTGGATACGTGCATGTGTGTGTTTTAGGGCATAACCTCCATAAAACTCAACTTGTGCAATTTAAATGATTCCAACATCAAAAGTGACATAAGAACAATTATGCTACTCATCTCCCAACAGCCAGCCCAACAATGAAAGGGGAAAAGAAAGGAATTGTGCTAAAGGAAGAGGAAACTAGCCTAAAAGAACACAAAGTAAGATATAAAAGACTTTGGGGGAAAAAAAAACCCATCCATTTTAGCTACCAACTTAAGTATTCTATTCATGGGTACTGTTAATAATTACCCATCATTTACTTCTAATGACAATACATCTCTAATGCCTTATATATCATGTTTTATACAAGTGCCCATTCTCTTGATTTAACTTTGTACTGTTTAATAGCACCTTTTAATGACCAAAAACCTGACGTGAGAGACAAAAGTTCTGAAAACAACTGAGATGATAATTCAGAACATGTTAAAACAAGTTAAAAGGGAAGAAGCTTCCTACTGGAAACTGAATCTGTTTATATGGCAGTAATAGCAGTTTTGTAACTTGATGAAGTACTAACACAGTGTCATTAATTACCTGTAATTCAGGTTTCTGACGTACTGTACAAAGGATGCAAAGCATCAGTTACACCTGGCAGAACCTCGACCAGTTACTTTAGGATTAATAGAGATCATAAGCCACCAAATTCAAGTCCTCATGGTCTACCTCTTTAATTACAAAATAACTTCCCAGTTACCCTACTATGTGCAAACCTGTTGCCTAATTCAGTCAAGAAAGTGACTTCCATAAATTAAAGGTGGGTTTTTTACCAGGCCTCACATTGCGCAAAAAAAAATGTGAAGATTTATAAGAAATCGTTCACACGGTACAAAGTTGCCCAAGTTGATCACCATTTCTGTTTGCAATATACATAAATATGAATAAAAAAAGTAGAAACCACTGATTTTCATAGCTTAAAAGAACAACAAAAGAAGCGTATCTGAATGCAAGATTAGAGGCAGAAATATTGTCCATCCAATGAGAAACTGTTAAAAATTTAAGGAAAAATATAGTATATCCCCTCTTAAAATGAAAAAGCAGTGAAATATAGGAATATTGAGTTAAATTCACCCATTTTCATGGAAAAAAAAATACATTATTTCTGCATTTTTGTAGTAAAATCTGCTATGCATGAAGTTCTAATCGAGCATACTAGAAGTCCAGAAAATGAGAAGTGCTCAGCAGTAAAACCTCATCTCATTGTCTCAGTTATAGACACACGGCATATTGACCCTTCTTGTGACTGGTGCACTATTACAATTAATACCTTCACTCACAGGTGGTTAACAAAATTAACCAACAAGAGTTGTTTCATCACAGAGAAACACATGTCAACTGTGCAAGATAAGCTGAAGCTCAACAGCCTTCAGGAAAAGGTGGCAAAAATAAAAGATATCTTGCTCCAAGCCTAACCTAAGCATACCATGGAGCTCTCATGAAGATGTGTCTGGAAATCTCACAGCACTTAATACACCCAATTACTTTTTGAAATAAGAGGTGATTTTGTTTTCTAATGGTTAACACAAAGGAAAAAAAAATTCTCCAACATCACCAACTACAGCAACCATTAACCATAGGATTTTGAATAATCACATTATCCTTAACCCAATTTACTGGTTTGGAAACATTTTACACTATGCATTCATTGACAAAAATCACACGTTACCTTCCTGAGTGTTGAAATGTTTAATTCATCAATATTTAAACTCCTTCAGAGGCTCAAGCATTAGAAGCTGTACAAACATGACTACATATCCAACAGCCTTTTATTTTGCAGCAGGAGCACTGTTTGGAAGATCCTCAGATAGTTCCTGCTTGTCAGGTGTTGGTTGGTTTCACAAAACAGCTTTGGTGTGAGTGAACTAGATAGAAATCAGAGGAAACTAAAACAGCAGCTCTGCTCCAGGTGCACACCAAACACACCCTAATCCCTAATGGGGAAATAAAGGAGTGAACTGAGTGTCACTCCTTCAGAGAGCATAAAACCACAGGTGCAGGGGAATGTTTGGTTCCACAGATCAGAATAAAACTAGTCAGGGGTTAAACAGTCAAATTACATCCAGCATATATGAAAGGGGTCCCAGCATCAACTACTAACTAACTATAATCAGGTCTTACTGGATCAAACCACATGCTAACAAGCTCAACCTGTGAAGTACAGAGCTACTGTTTCCAGATCAGTCTTCAAAGACTGTCTAGCGTCCAGCAATTCTCAAAGAAACATTAACAACTGTGTTAAGTAGAAAAGAAAATGAATTAATGACTTCTTCCCCAAGTTCCCAGCCTTTCAGATTAAAGAAGTCTGACATGAAACAACATAAACAATTAATTAACAAAAATGTGACGCTAAATATGAATGAATGGCAAGTCTCACACAGTCAGAGAAGGGACAGACCTTTTAAAGGCACACAGATTGGAGCTGATTTAACCACATGGAAAGGAGGAGAGGAATAGCTTCTTCATAAGTACACACGAAGTTGATTCTGCTTGGACAAAACACAGCGTGCAGTTTTAGAAGGCCAGTCTTGAATGCATTCCCAGCCTCAGCAAAAAGAAAAATAAAATAAAAAGTAAAGCTTTTCCTGGATAGAAATAATAACTTGGAACCTTCTTTAAATGGCAAACATTGGATTTTTAACATTATTTCTAGGAGGATGGGGGAGAGAGAACGCAACAGCAGTACAACCCAATTCGTTCAACTGTTATTTGTTAAATGCAAAGCCCAGTTTTAAAGTAAAATTGGAAACATATTTAGTGACTTAAAAGAAAAAGCTAAAAAAAAAAAAAAGATAGGTTTTGCAATAGCAATTAGAAGGTATACTATTTCCAACTGAAATGGCTTACAAAGAATTAATTGTGGAACTACTAGTAGGGTGTCAATAGCGTGTTACACAACTGCAACAAATATCAGAAATCATAACCTGAGCACGCACAGTAGTGCCCACACTTATTTCAGCTGTTTGTTCAAGTATGTGCATGAAGCTTCTCATCAATCATGGCCAAAGCACACTTACTAAAACTTTTCTTACTGTCAAAACCATCTGATAGTTCAAACCAAAATTAATTCAGTGTTAAGAAAAGTTTGGATGAACTGATGTTATTGTGAGGTGGTTTTCTGGGTTCCTCCCCCCAAATAAATTCCTGCAGATAATTCCATTCTTTGGAACCTCCCAGACATGGTGAAGTGATCAGAAAGTCCAAACACCTTCTGCAAAGAGGATCACAAAATGGTTGAGTTTTTAATTTTTCTTCACTCATAAAAATTGCTGTTGAGTGCACATACATAGCACACTATTTACTTTATTATATGAAAGTATACCTATGCTTCCTTAGAAAGGTTCCTCCTTTGAGTAACTAGGTTCAGAGATCTATTAGAAGAGTTACACATTAACAGGCTCTGCCAAACCTGACCCAGCAGACACTGGTGGAGGAAGAAAGCCTTAAAAATTGTCCTCCAAACCAAGATTCCACAGACAGAATAATTTGACTTTACTCAGCTGATATACAGGCTGATGAAGTCTGGGAAATTGCTTTACCCTAAAAAAATTAAAATAAAATAAAAATCACATTTATGGCTGTAGGCCTTTTGTACAATTACTCCGGATAAAACATCAATGTCCACAAGCTAACTGCATCCATTAATTTTAACATAAGCACACACAAAAGGAAGATTTCAGAAAAGCACATATATTTGTTGTGCTAATGTAAAACACACAAAGATTGCTGTACTTGGTCAGATCAAAGAATTATCTAGATTTTTACCTCTGCTGTCTTCTACAGTTCTTCCCTCCTTCCTCATCAGGATTACTGAGCAGCATAATCAGAAAAACACTGAAATTTGGGTGTTTATGCTCCACCTAGTAAACACAACGCTGTCATTTGTTCTGCTAAAACAAACAGAGATGAATAACGAACCACTGAACAGCCTGATTCTCCACATGTGTCTAATCAAGGGAAATAAGGTACTTACTGCCCAAGTCTCCAGTGCAGGGCACAGCATTTCCTAATTAACCTAATTAAAAGTCTTTATTATGCTTGTTCATTCTGCCCATTTCCTTTTTCTAGGATTATTCTGGGATTCATTGTTTCACCTATTCACCTATTAGCTCTGATCCTCAGCCTAAAGCTTCTATCACCCCACCCCCATGGATGTACTTCTCTCATCCAGCAAAAATCCTCAGCCTAAAGCTTCTATCACCCCCCGCCCCCCATGGATGTACTTCTCTCATCCAGCAAAGAAACACTGAAACTTCTTGCCACAGAAGCCAAAACCACTTTCAGGAACTTCACATGTCCATTTTTATTTGATGCAAAATCCAGACTAATAATTAAGTCTTACTGTGAACTGAGAGGTCTCTTGTAGATCAGATGAACAGCTATATGGCATAAGACTTCCATGAAACAAACCCAAACCTCAAAAAGAGGTAGGAGCAAATCTTATCCTATACATTCCTTCACTCTTTTTAAGTTTACAATGCAACTCTTCAAACACGGAAGAGGAAAACCTCACAGCTGCTTTCCATCTGTGTGCAGGAGATACACCCTCCAAGTTCTGAAAAGCAGAAAAAGTAATTTCATTTTGCACCACACTGGCAAGAAAGTGTTCAGTGCAGAGATGATACAGAAACCTTCAATCATGATACCTAGCTCCAATGAAAGGATCTAGCCTACGCTGTAGAAGTAAGACATTGTCTTTAAGAGTGGTCATTCTCATCCATCTACTGCTTCCTTAGATCAGACCCAAGGCATGAATTGACTATGGAGGATTAGCACCTTCTACAGCAAAGCTTTACTGTCCAGGCAGGTTGGTGTTTCTTAGTTGTGTTGCTTTTGATATTTATTACGTTTCAAGTAAGAGCTTTGGTATGATGCCCTGAATCCTTTAGCAAATCAAATGTATAGTATGAAATATTTCCAGCTCTTAAAAGAGAAGGAGCCATAAGAATAAGCCCCATGGAGGCTTACAGCTGTGAGATCAGATGCTGGGACAGGCTGCATGGGTATCTTACCTCTCTAATGAGAAAAGCACTAGTTATCTCAAGTTACCTGTGTTGCTTGATGGTTTGGTTCTGTTCATCTGAGAACTGATTCTCACCTCTAATGCAGTAAGTCTCATCAATGATGCCAATAGCAAGGAAAAAAAAAAAGAAAAAAAGAAAAAGCTTTGTTTTCTGTAGGACACATCACTGTCTTCAGTGTCAGGACTTCTACCTGGTCCAAAATAATTCAAGTCTACCAATAGGTTAAGCCCGAGATGACCATCTTTTGGAATCTACATCAACATATATTTAGAAGACCATCTGTTCTCAAAATTTAACAACCTGAGGTAGCTGGTACCTGATCATCTGACAAGAAGAATCAAAAATCCATAAACTTAATGTCAAGCCTACTTCCTCATGTACAAGGCCTGCCCCTGTGCAATGTTTAGATGGCAAAAAAGTATGTAGTGAAGTGCCTACTCCTTGATAGTGCTGCTCATAAGAACATGATGATGATGCAGCACGTGTTGGCCAGGAAAAAATGCAACCATAGCAGCTTTGTCACAGATACCAGTGAGGCTTAGTTAATTCTGGACAACTGTTTATTACTTGCTTGTTTTTCCAAACCCACACTGTCTCCCTGTCTCTCTCCCCAGCTCACCAGAGCAGGGGATGTGAAGGGGGAGGAAAAGAAAGGAAGAAGCAGGAAACAGTACCACTGTAGAAAGAGAAACGCATAGCAGCACACTGGTGGTGACAATGCACGTATCGTACAGCAACAGGCATTCAAAACATTATTCAGCTCTTGCTGCTCCACACCACCTGCAGTTCCTCTAAGTTTTGTCAGTTGATCTCCATTAAGAAAGTCTTCTTATGGATTAACCCTTGGAAGAGACTGGATTCTTTAAAAAAAAAAAAAAAAACAAAAAAACAAACAAACAAAAAAGCAACCTTCTAAAAAAAAGCAGAATTTATTCTCCACCTCTCTGCTACATTTGCAGAGCACTCAAAAATATCTTTTTATTGGACAGCTGATCTCCAGCCTTTTCTCCCTCCCTCAATAAAAGGTCTATTTTCATTGTGTTATGCACAAGATTACAAAACCCATCATCCCAGTGACCTGGTCTTATGTTGTATGTTTGCAAAGACCTGCCCAAGACTGTTAGGAAACTAAATACTGTCTTTAAATTCCTTTGGATGTTGTAGAGTCAAATTCTGAAAGTTGTGGAGTCAAATTCTGAAAGTAACTGCATCTGAACAGTTGCTCATCCTAGTTGGCTTCTAGTATTTCTTTCCCAAAATAGTGATAACAACCGTTAAATTTTAAAAGCAAAGCAGTCCATAGAGGAACTGAAGGTAGCACAGAACAGCAAGAACTAAATATTTTTTATTTTTTTTTCCATTTGAAGGGGATGATGGACCAGAAGCCCCTACCCAGGGAGGGGCAAAAGCAGCCCAATGCCCACACACTTGAGTAATTTAAATAACAACAGGAAAAAACAGAAGTACATAAATAAAAAGAAATTAAAACCTTCTATATAGATGAATAAACATTGTAAATGCAACAGTCACCAAAATCTTAGGTTTATCAATGGTAGTACATCACTTAGGATGCCAGTCTACAAACAAAGTTGCTAGAATTAACCTGAAGAAGTCAGTCACTTGGTATTTATTCCTGTAAGTGTTATACACAAGTTTAACTCCTCTGATTTCTAATGCCATCATCACTAGAAGCACTCTTCATGGTGTTCTATGCCAGTATTTTGGCATCTGATCAGCCTCATTTCAACCAGCACGCATGCAATAAGAAGACTATTTTATGCTTTTGAGGGTTTGGTTTTTCAAATTGTTTGTTTTAGTTGGTTTTTTGTGGGGTTTGGTGTGTGGGGGGGAGCTGGCATGTTGCTTTGCCTTTTTTGGGGGGGTTTTTTTTTAAAGAATCCAGTCTCTTCCCAGGGTGAATCCATAAGAAGACTTTCTTAATGTAGGTCAACTGACAAAAATTCAAATTATCTTGAGATCTCTACAAATACTGATCTTGATTTGGACAATGAATCCTTCTGTGCATTCTTTCTTTTCTTTATGGTTTAAAAGTAAACACCGACTCTGCGATCGCAAAACATGATCTACATTGGTACACCTCAATTTCTCCCACAGTACATAAGTTTTTGGTGTTTAGCCCAAGGTTATAAATAGGAAAAAAAAAAAAAAGTATCGTTCCCTCAGGATAAATAAAGGAAAACAAACTATTTAATATTCTTTGTAAGCAAAAGTGACTGTACAAAACACAATACAACAATAGGGCACGACCGAGTTACAAAGCATTTCAACAGTAAAAAAGATTGCTAAATAAGGGGGTTTTTGGTGAATTACTACAATCTCTAAGTTAGAATGGAGCTTTACAAAAACTGATCATTGCTACCTGCTTCTCAAGGCTGCTAATATAACAAAAAAAACCCAAAAAACAACCAAACAAAACAACCCCAAACTATTTCTGCTTCACAGTCCAAGGTACTGCTACTGCAAGCACTAAGCACATCACTTAGATATAAAAACTGGTATCAAAGCAGAAGGAAACTAACCACACGTTGTCCTTGTAGTTTTTTCCCCCCACTACAAAAGGTGACTCTGGTCTTTCTGAAAAGACACAATATAAATCTGCAAATACTACGTAAAAAATATACTTACGTAGACCTTGTGGGTTATGAAACTGAGTTTTGCTGAAAAGACTTTCTTTTCAAGGCCTGGTAATTGTTATCTTCAGATTAAAAAAATGGAAATACAATGATGATCCTCTACATTTAGTGAATGCAGTCATTTTTTCCCCTCTGTTCATCAGATTATGCCAAAAATCATACAGAAAAACTACAAAGCATTATCCATGCAGGAAAAACAAAACAAAAACAAAATCCAAACAAACCAGTGTAATCCCAAATAGCTACGCTTACCTGCTGACAAGCCACTGTAATCTGATTTGTGTCAAGGAGCTCAAATCACCACAAATCACTATTATCAAAAACACTAGTATTTTATTGTGTTCACTAAACACAAGCACATACACAGAATCACAGAGTTGCCTCAATCAGAAAAGCCCTTGAAGATCGTTGAGTCCAACCATGAACCCAACACTGGCCAGTCCCCTATGACTAACCCATGTCCCTCAGCACTGTGTCTACACCACTCTGAAATCCCTCCAGGGATGGGGACTCCACCACTGCCCTGGGCAACCCCTTCCAATGCCTCAGAACCCTTGCAGCAAAGAAATTCTTCCTCACATCCCATCTCAACTGCCCTGGCCACAACTGGAGCCCATTTCCTCTTGTCCTGTCCCTTGGTCCTTGGTTGAACAGACCCACCCTCACCTCTCTCCACCCTCTTTGCAGAGAGTCAGAGAGAGCAATAAATACAAAATGAATCCGAAGGAGCTGTACAATGGAATATCTAGAGCACCAGCAAGTTTATGGCATTTCACAAAGTTTCTTTCTTCAGTTACTAATTCAGATAGGTGGCATGACTGCTCTTGATAAGTTATCCAACACTAATCACTTTCAGAGTACAGATATGTCTGCTCTCAACTCTTCTGGTCTCTAGTTTTTATCTCATAATATAAATATATATATA
>NW_010286919.1:0-11837 GCF_000700745.2 Antrostomus carolinensis
AATATGTGCAAAGGTGACCCAGTTCCTCAGGACTTCTAAATGGATATTTCTAGAGCTAATAGGACTAAGTAACAAACCAGATTTCAACTGAGTTCAAGAAACATTTAGTTTGCAACCAGTACATTTTGCTCAGTATATGTATTTTAATGGTATTTCATGTAAAAAGGCTTCACCATAATACCTAATACTATTCAGGATATTATATACGGTGAACTATATAAAAACATTTGTTTTTCATGAAGGTGGATAAGCTTACTCCAGTAACTGGAATATTTTAAGAAGCATATGCCTCTTTAACATCTGAATTCTTCACTCTTCTGGAATAGATTATAGACAGCAGAAAAAACACATTTCCAGCAACGTGAAGTCAAGCATACATAAAAAGTGTCTGACCTACCTTGTGACCTCTTCAGAGTCACAGGAACTAGATCAAGCTCTGTACTGATTAACAGGATCTCTTAAAGGGGGAAACTTTGGTCAAATCCTTACTGATGTTTAAGACCAAGGGATTTTCAGAAAGTTCCAATAAGCTGTAATAGGTCTCTGGCATATGTTGACAAAGTAACTGCATAACTGATTATCTTTTGACTGACAACTCCTGAAAGTCATCTCCCAACTTTTAAAATGATTTGGTAGTACATCCATTTGGGAATCTGTTCCATCAGTCCAATATGCTTGTTTGGTTCAACTTCCCATGTATGAAAATGACATTTCCCCTCAGGAAAGAGCAATGTCTGAACATTTCCAGGTAACCATCCAGGATCCAGAAAGATACAATGTATTGGGACAATAACTATGAATGCTGTATATATAGGCCAGGATTTTTACCAACAAAGAATTATGCAATCAAATATTCCTGATAGAAGTTGGAGAAAGCAGGGACACTATGTGTGAATGTTCACTAACTTCAGGAATAATGCACAGGGAAGCCAAAACATTCTCCTTGCCTGTAAGTGTGTCTGAGGAGGAGCATGGACAAAGAATAGTTTTGGAGCAGAGGACTGTCTAAGAAGAAGTCAACCACCAGAAATCCTTTGTCCTATGGCCTCCAAGAGTCCTGGAAGATGACTCTCAAGTTACTTCACACTTCTCAGTCATGGTCTGGTGGAATGAAATACTTGAGACAATGTGCTAGCAATGTTGTAAGGTCTCCAAAGGTAAACCGCAGGCAGGTGAATCAAATACTAAATGGACCAATTCCAGACTTTTACAGAGACTCAGACATGGAAGGGAATACTGCACCATCTGCTGGCTGATACCAAACACTGTGAAGTTGTTGTCCTCTATTTCAAGAGTGAACTATGAAACAAGACAGCCAGGATATTACTGTAAATTTCAAGGTCAGATTTTGGAACAAACAGATTGGGCTACCACAAAAAAGTTAAAATCATCTCCTTATGAAAATCAGCATTATTCTAAATAAGTCAAAACTCAAGATTAGTATATAATTTTCAGAAGTGATAATCTACAGCATGACTACTAGATGTTTGCATGAACTACAGCCATACTTAAAATCAAAACAGGGCAGAAGTCATTCTCGAGCCTGATGCACAATAACATGGAAGAGATAATTTCTGTACAGTTAAATGTTTGGATGTACAAAACAGGGCAGCTGCCTTTAAATTGTATACTGAATAGTCTCAGTAGTTGCTTAGTCTGAATCATGGATGAGCATTATATAGACAAATAAGCCCCAGACAAAATCATACCAGGGACTGTGCTATCTGCATACTTAACAGTGCTGTGTCAGTGCTCAAGGCCATACTATGACCCTGTTAGTTTTCCAGGATAAATGTGGAGGTTGGCATGACTTACTGAGAAGAGTGAAAATGAAACGAATCATTCAGAAAATGAATCGATAGAAGTTTGCTGGCATAAACTTTTAATATTATATTAAATATATCAAAATATATATGAGCAAAATGTTTGGTACAGATATATCATTCAAGACTACTAAGCAAGTTGAGTTTATTAGACAATATTTCTCTCAAAAAGTTAAAAATAAACCCTGCTTTAGGAGGAAATTACAGACGCTTGTGACACATGACATGGGTATCTCTGAAATGAGTCATTGAACACAACTGTTACGTTGATGGTGTCACTGAAAATGGCATTTCACAGTTGGAAAGAAGTCTTCAGATGACTTTCAGTCAATACATCCATATGACCCTCACAGATTTGTTTTGTAGATCATATGTTGCCAACAAATTAAACAGAAACTTAAATATTGAAATGATTAATTTGTTTCTTTCTGGTATGCTCATTTACCTGTGATAATTAATCTAGCTAAAATCATTTGCATTGTGTAAAATGCCATGTCAGCTTTTCTTCAGATGTTGGATACAATGTTAGTGTTATGATAACTGAGTACACACATAGCAATCAGATAATTCAACAAATCTTTCTGAATTTGGTACCCATAACAAATCTACTTAGGTATATAAAAATATGCACTTCAAAGGGGTCAACTGTTAATCAAATACTGACTTAAGACATTGAATTCAGAAACCCTTCTCCATGTAGTTCTGGTTGCTTTATTAAGCATGTGTTTGCATTTTCATGAAAACCTTTTTCCAAACTGTAATTATTTCAACAAGATAGACTAAGTCCCTGGAAGAAAGGAGTAGTTTTGGTGAAATCTGGATGGAAAATATTAAAGTGTACTGCAATCCTCAAGGCTTTATTTTGTTGAGTTAGAAAAGTAACAGAAAAAATTGTCTTTGAAATTTCAAATAATGTAATGTGAGCAAACCCAATGGTCATTTGCCTAAGTTCAAGTGAAATTTCTTATAGTAAAATGTGTCATTCTTACTTAGCAACTGAATAACTTGGTAAAGGATTATTTTCTAACTAAATAATGACTACTTTAAATGTCAGAGTATGGGTCTTTTTGTCTTTGGCATAACACATTTTATGTTCTTTGATTATATTTCCTTTGTTTCAATGCTAAATTTAACTTGAAAATTTATATTCATATGCCCTGTAATGCTGAAAATGTATAATTTTAAAGATTTTTAATTCTTTGTTAATAGAGTCCATATTATTGAGAGTCTAGATAAACTTAAGAAGAAAAATTAAAGTTATTAATGGTTAAAATTAAATTTATAGTTATTCTAATAAAGTAATATATTTATTTAGAAAGAGTAAAATATTGTAAGGTATGCCATTTTATTCTCTTTTCTGTGTAACTGATGTACACCTAAGAATTGCCACTATGAAACATGATCATAGAATCACAGAATCGTAGAATCATAGAATGGCTTGGGTTGGAAAGGACCTTAAAGATCATCTAGTTCCAACCCCCCCTGCTGTGGACAGGGTTGCGAACCACTAGATTACGCTGCCCAGGGCCTCACCCATCCTGGTCTTGATAGCTTGGTTTATGTTGTATTGGTGCATTTTCCTACTTTAATAGTGCTCTTTAATACTAGAAACAACAAAGAAACAATTCCAAATTGTTTTCCAAAGATCCCAGAATCCTTCTTAAATTTTGTGTATCTACTTTGTAGGCATATCTATAGTCTTTATGGAAGTCAGTAAAATATTATTTTTAAAATATATGTACTTAAGGTCTGAACATACTGCAGAAATTGTGGCAGCGGTTCCAATATAAAATCCTAACATACAGACATGAATAGACAATGAATCAAAGATAAGACAATGATAATTTGAATATATATTAGTAATAACAATATTTTGAATTTATATAGCAAACTCAATAATTGTTCACAGTCAACTCCTTTCAAAAGCAGAAGCCATTAAGAAAACAGCTTAATCTTGCACTCCTAACTCAAACTTAGGCTTCTCCCCATAAAAAGTGTGGATCATGTTTACTAAGGTTATTTATTATGCTACCAATCTGCCACAGCAATGCTTTAAATTTGAACCGTCCAGCACACAGGTGCTTACAGGCATGCTTTAGTGGGCATGGTGGTGTTGGGTTGATGGTTTGACTTGATGATCTTGGAGGTCTTTTCCAACCTTCATGATTCTATGGTTCTACTGACTCAAGACCTTTTTCTCAGGCTAGATGAATCTCCTGAAATTTACGGCAAACGAAAAACTACCACAGAGGCTTAGATAAATAACGACAATAGACTATGGCAATGACAGTTCTGGTTGATAGTTGATTTTCTTTGAAAGTAAAAAGTGTAGACCAAAGACAAATTTATGGAAAGTAAACTGAACTTAAGTAAAATAACAAATAGTAAACCAGTTTCTAGCTCTATATTTTATTATCTCTGAAAACCTCAAGAATTATATTATACAAAATCCAGTATACAGTGTAGCAAGTCAGATCGTGTTTCACAGGATCATTGCCCAGTTCCATGTCTTTTCTATTCAGTTTATCAACGAAAGGGGAACTGTGTATTCCAATGTGTTGCAAACTGAACTTGAAACAATCAGGTTTATATAATACAGTTTTTACTAGATGAAATGAGATCAGGTCATTGGATTTATAAACTGTCCTTGAAAAAAATATACTGAGGAGGTCAACACATCATGTTGAATCTGTCTGTAAGTTAAACTGTTGATATACATTCTACATATCTATCTTCATAAGATTTTTCTTTTATATTTCTAAGAGTTTTGTGTTTACAAGAGTTCCTAGATCCACTAGGAATGCTCTTCTGTTTTCACATTGACCAGAAGAATAAATAGCAATAAGTTTTGAACAGAAAACTTGAGAGATCACGCTTATACATTTTTTTTTTCTTTTCAAACACATTGTTGTCCACAGCTATATTGATTCACAGTTAAGTAGCCTAAGTCCTGTATTGGACTCGTTTGTCATGTCAGTAGTCATTTGATTTATGCGGACATATGGTTTTACACCAAATTTATAGTCATATTCTCAGTTCTCAGGTTCTATATACTTTTGTTTCTTAACAGGGTAGCCCTATTAATGCAATCATTTTTACACATTCTTTAAAGGGCAAATGGAGTAACTTTGAAAAGCAGAGACCGATAACTGAGATCTGGTCATTATCCATTTAATCAATTTTTCTCAAATACAAACATCCATAAATCATTAAATCCTAACCATATAAATTCCACAAATCCATACAAAGTAAAAGAAGGGTGTTGGTTTTTTACAAGTAATCTTCAAAACAAAGTTAATGATGATGGTAAAGACCTCTGACTAGCAAGGCAGGATCACTGAAACCAATAGAAAGGATCACTGAAACCACTAGAAAGGCTCCCTTTTGGAGATTCTAAGGGACAAATAAAAAAGAAGTAAACAACCAAAGACAGCTAAGAAATTAGAATTTTTATTTGAATACTGGGATATCCTATATAGGTTTTGATACAGGAAATTAGTGTGAGAGCTGAACTCCTCAAAAATAGATGAAAACACAAGAGAATTTGTTGATTGCTGTTCTAAATTTGGGCACTGCTAACTTCATCAAGGTAGAAGATTCACAGGTACTAGTTTTATGAGTATCTCCTAATCAAACTTTAGTCTAAATAAGATGCAGAATACTCAGACTGAGAAGAAATGTGTTAAAACTTATTTGGAAAAATAAGCAATACATAGGACGCTAAATACATTTTCACTAATCAATTTGAGTTGACCGAATTTGTAGATATACTGATCAGCTAAGACAATATATTAAAGAGTGGTTTTGCACAGTAGAGCTTGATAAAACACACTGCTAAAGTATAAATAGACTTCACTAATACGATGGAAATCTCAATTTTTTAAAAGCCTTAGTAAACAATGATCATGCAATTAAGAAATTCCTTGTGCTTTTTCTTTCACAGACTTATTTCCTTAGCAATCACTATAACATGGTGTGTTTGCCATGCAGTGTAGCATAGCCTAAGCAATCTTACTGGAAATTCTGCACTTATTTCAGAGAAAAAAAGAAAAATGAAAAAGCAGATAGGCTACCATGGACTGAGTCCCAAAGCAGGAGCAGTACACTTGGGGTTTAATCATAATTTTCAGTATTTGTATATTTTATTAAAAAGTGACTAAAATTTTTGCATAGCTATATCAATTTTTATATTGTTGTAATGTTACTTCAGTAACTTAATTTGCTGTCTGGAAGATGCAGTGAAATAAGTGAGTGCGTCTAGTGATAGATTTTTTTACATTAATCTCTCATTGGACCAAGCTGAGGCATTTGCCCAAACCAGGACACTAGCACTGTCTGTACTGTCTCAGTACTGGGGCAGAAAACTAATTTTGCTGTGTAACAAGATAAAAACAAAAGCTTGTCACTACAATTTTTTTACAGATTTTCTTTTTTGGGAGTATGTTTTATATGTCCATGAAATCTTATTTGTCATCCTACTGCAGTAAGCTTCCAGGCAGCTTGTAAACTCAGTTGGGATTGAAATGTACAATAAAGGCTAATACAAACATATATTTATATGAAATGTAATATAAATCCCAAAAGTGGAATAATAAATAAGAAGAAAAATGGAATCTGATAAAGATTTATATTAATAGCTTTCAAATGGGCTGTGGAAAGTGTACTTGAAAGCAGGGTACATAGACATTGCTTGAATGCTATAGACAAACCTATGATGATATTCTTTATTATTTCCCATACCAACATTAAGTATCTATTATGCCCAACAACACATCAAGAGCCCCACAATTATCCAAAATCCTGCAAAAATACAACAAAGTTTTAAGTGGGTAATTACTGAAAATCCTCTTAATCAAAAAGAGTAACAAATGTTTTCATTATTTGAATAATACAAATTATATTTGATAGACCATTCAGTGGCTGCTATAGTACTCTCAGTTTTGTTCCTATAATATGAAATACAGGAAGATCAATTAAACCTTATGATATAACAACTTCATCTAATCACACCAGACAAGCATTCAAGATGGATATTCTCGTAGAATAATGAACACTAAAAATAATTAAACATATTGAGATTTAAGCGATCATAATCAAATTTCAGACTTAATACTCTGTTAAGATTGATATTTCTGTTTTTGTCTCCTATGGCATTACCATTATAACAAAAGATGTCTTCTTGAGAGTACCTAAAGAGACCAAAATAAGATTTTTAATATTTAGATACCAACAGTTTCCAGTGTAAAAAACCCATTCTATTCCATTTTAATCATTGAAAATTATCTCATATGACACACAATGTCTGGTATTTCAGTGGAGAATTAGGGGGCATGATGTTAGGGCAATTCTCTATGGGAACCTGAGAAAGAAGCTTGTTTTTTTATAACTGAGCCACTAGTTCAAGCTTCAGTAGTCATCTGTGCAAATTCAATTAATGTTCCTAGTTCACCATCACAAGTAAAGTGAACTTGTCTGGAAGTCAAAGGACGGTAAGTATTGACATATCATTTCAGAGAATGAATTTACTTTCTAAAACCAGAAGCCATGTCTCCATTTCAGAGTGGCAGAATGGTTAGGGAGTGTGGCACACACTATAACCCCAAAGACTGTTATTTGTGCACATGAGCTCTGCAAAGCGGAAGGAGATAGTGGAAAAAATGGAAAAAGATAAATTGATACTAGCTAGCAGGCTTAAAAAAGAGAATCGTAAATCTGCCTTTCTGAGTCAGAGCAGCAAACTAATGTCTTATAATTAGTTTGGCTAACACTGATACTTCAGAGGAATGAACAAGTAATGCCTGTTAAAAGGATGTTTCTCTCCAATATTTGTAAATGAAGCTTATAAGCAGGATATGTGTATCTTTCGAATTTTCAAAATTTTATTTAACCAACAATCAAAGTTTTGATTCTTGATATGAAAAATTTCTTAGCCTCGGTGGTTTCCCTGAAGAATACTTTTCATTGCATAAGAATTTCTTATGCATTGTATAATCAGCATATGATCTTTTCTTAATTTCAAACTTGTAACCAGTATATTTTCTCTCATTACTATTTAGAAGTCTTTTCTCTGCCAGTGGAGTATGCCCACAAACAAAACTACAAGATAAAAATTTCAGGCCTGTGATAGTAATACTCAGTCCTTCAATTTCTAATCACCAAACTAAGGCCTGTCCAGTAACCACACTGAGGCTGTGACCAAGATGTGGTTCAAATTGCATGTTAAACAAGAATAGCTTCCAGCTCCTCAGCACTGCGTAATTCTTAGCTACTTCCAGACTATATGTTAGGGAGAAAGTATAAGGACATGTACCATTTCCTCTCACAACTTTCAACTTCCTTCAGAGGGAAAGGCACCAAAACAGGAAGGCTGGAAAGTATTTCCTGTAAAGCCAGGTCCCTCAGTGTCCCAGGATATACTATAGCAAGCAGCTATTTCACAGTTCAGAAATAACCTGAGATTGTACCATCATGTTCATGACAGTTTGGTTCTGTGACTAGTGAAGTCTATGGAAATCCTTGTTGACGGGTCAGAACCTAAGTCTGCACCTTGCTCCAAAGGTTCATTAGCTCCACAAATTTTGAAATAATGGATTACTGTCATGTATCATCAAAGTGATGAAATATCCCGATATACCCATTTTGTGGTACAAAGGAGACAATTTTACATGAGCACTAGCTCCACCATGGTTCAGTCCTGAATCTTTCACTGAAAACGGATATGATGTCTAATAAATTACATTTGGAGAGCTTTCACACTCTTTGTGAGACCAGAAAAATAATAACTCACATTCCATCTTCCTCTGTTTGTGGCAAAACTGTCTGAGTAGGACTGGTTCTATCAGAACTAGTCTTTTGGAATTGTTTAGCCAGGTCTAAGTTTCAGGAACAAAGTTTAAGGCTTGTTTTTTAATTAAACTCTCCATGTTTGGTACTTCATTAGTGAATACCTTTACTCATTTGCATGAGAGAGAAAATTCTTGAACAACTAATCCTTCTGAATATAATAGGTGAGAACATTGAAACTGAAGCTACTTGTATTATTCCATGTTTCTTTCACTTACAGTTTCCTCAACTTCCTTATCTCCTGTATATTCTCAGAAAGAGTCTAAGTCTTTTAAAATAGCTCTTTCCAGTAACAGTCACCATGCCTTCAGCTCCCAACAGTATTATTTTATCATTTTATCCTGAGTATCAAAAGTATCTTAACTACCATGTTTAGAAGGTTAAAAAAAAAAAAAAAAAAGTTGAGGGTTACTAAAAAGTACATCTGGGGGCAAAACCAGCTGCCACTTCTTCATGTAACTTCAGTCAAATAAATCCCAAGTAGCTCTTTCAAAAGAAACACTTATAACTGACGTCTTCATAACTCTATGGGCTCCTCACATACAAGAGTATGTTTATCTTACAAAATGTATTTACCATTTTGGGAAAAATATATTTCTTGCTGTCATGCCAAACATATTCACTGCAATCACGTTAACACTTCAGTTTTGAATTCAGATGTCCTGTCATCTTCAATATGCCAAAACATTGCTGTTTAGCTCTAACACACAGTAAAGACACCAGATAAAAACAAAAAACACAAAAGAGAAAAGAGGAATTAACAAACTATCTGTTTGGTAGTCAGGTAGATTTTATATTACAGACTAAAAGCCATACTAATTCATCAGTCTGCAAACAAAACCAACCAACTAACCAAAATCCAACCATCTATCTACACTGAAGAGTAAGATATCAAAAGAAGCTTCTCATTAGTTGTGAGGTCAGAGTAACTTCAAAAGCAGTCCCTGAGCATCCAGTACTATCTTTCTGACAACCTCCTTATCTCTTACAAGCTGTTATGAGAGCTGAATCAAACCAGCATGTCTTGGAAACTGCTTTCTAACAGTGTAAATCAAAAGAATCACATGCATCTGATCAGTTAAATACTCCTTTTCAGATCATCACAACAGGTTAACTTTGTAAAACAAAAAATATCATAGACAGACAATCTACTTCTGAACCTGTTGGGAGTTTTTTGTTGTTGTTGTTTTGTTTTTTTTTTTACTGTAACAAACACCATAGAAATATATTAAAGATGATTTAAATAGACAATTCAAAACTTCAAACATTTCTAACTGAATTGTAATTTCACATTTCCTGATTTAAACATTACATTTTGAAGGCAGAGTTAGGAAATTATCTTGGACTATGCTTATACTTTCCAGTTCTTTCATGTGACATATTACTACTATCTGCATTCACATCTGCTTTGTAAACATATTTGCATTGACAGCTTCCTGAACACATTGCCTCAGTACAAATTCAGACTTTGAAGGCTGAAATTACTTAAGTATTTTCTGCAGAACACTTCAGAACTCAAGATAAAAATAAATTTATTTGTGTTTAAATATTTTTACTTGTGGAAAAGTAGGTGGTATGTGAAAATTTCATTTTAGCTCTTTTTTGTTGCCTTTAAATTTACCTGAACATGCATAATAGGAATTTTTTGTCTTCTCTGCTCATATAGAGAAAGAGAATAGGGCATAGGACATTGGACAAAATCTCACTGTAAGTCCAGGAGCAATCTGACTTCTGAGTAATAATTATGGCACATTTCAGACTATACAAAAGAAGACCATTACACTATGGAGCCCATAAAAGCCCACATGTATAAGTATATCAAAGTTTAAGTGCATTACTTCTTTTTTTTCAACAGTGCACAAAATAAGAAGGCAAGGAAAGGCATTTCACCAAGATTTCTGATCATGGTATAAAATACTCTCCAAATGAAAGACAGTAGGAAACCACTGACACAAGCAAAGTGGAAGAAAAAACCCAGTTTGATGAAGAACAGAGTAAAACATCCTCAGCCCTGCAATCTCCAGAAAATCTTCATTAGCCATGGCACAGTTCTATGAATGCCCCTAATAAGATCCTCTAGTTTTTTCAGCCTGCTCCAACCACCCACCATGTCCAAAGGATTCATCTTTAATTCATCTGCTCCCACATATAATCATAAAACCATTTAGGTTGGAAAAGACCCTTAGAATCATTGAATCCAACCATTTGTAGTATTAACTGACAGAGGAAAGATCTAGATCTGGTAGTATAGATCTCGCTGACCAAACCATTAAAAAAATTCCAAATTTTTCGGGAACAGATTAATTAAACAAATTTTATTCCACTCATTGTGGATGTAAATATCACATGACAGGTATCCAATTGTTCATGCCTTGTGACAGTTGATATCGTCAGCATTATTTTTCATGCTTTTGAAATTGAAGACGTTTTAGGGAAAGGTGCCAGCTTCAATGCTATCAATAGAACTCTGCACAACTGTTTTCATACTTTATGAGTCTTACCTAATTTTCCCCTTAATTCACTTCTGTTTGAATTTCTTGAATGCCTGGAAATCTGAACAGTTGAAATAAACAGCTTTCTAAATATGATTCCCATTTCAAAGGAACAACATTGCTGATGTTTTTAAAAAAAGAGGTTTCAGCACAGAATAAGATTTAAATAACTTCAATGTGCATTTGACAGTAAGCTTTTAAGGGTTGCAATAGTTTTAAAAATCAAATGTTTTCTTTTAATTAGTATTAACAAGGCTTAAAAGACTCTTTATTCACTAAAGAATCCATATTCCAGTAATTTAATGAGGCTCTGTGACTGATAAAAAAAAAAAGTATTTTGCATAATACGACCCTCTATCATACAGATCTAAGAAAAAAAAAATCCATTCAAAGGTAAGAATCACTTTTGCAGTCATAATATTTTACCTGCAGTTACACCATATCCTACAACGACATCCTAAAAGGCATAAAAGAATCAAAAAATCCCCATATATACACACATATCCACATGGTGTTTTCTTCAGTTGTTATTATGTTCAGTAGTTGTAATAATTTTTTAACTCACAGTGAAGTTAAAGATTAGGTAATAGGTTGGATCAAGCCTTAGAAAAACTCTTATTTTTAAGCTATTTCCTCTAAGAAACTACATGTATTGGGTTTGTGTGGCAAGGTCTTGGTA
>NW_010286920.1:0-4154 GCF_000700745.2 Antrostomus carolinensis
AAAGGTCCCAAAGCAAGAACAGCTCCTGCAATACAGTCATGATGGTTCCTCCTGGATGTTCCTTCCTCCGAGGAAACAACTCTCACCAGTTTCTTGGGACCACCTCAAACCAAAGTCCTTTTCAGAGGCTCAGGGAACAAAACTGAGTAGTTGAATTACTTGCTGAAAGTCATGATGGTTCCACCTGGATGTTCCTTCCTCCAAGGAAACAACTCTCATCAGTTTCTTGGGACCACCTCACACCGAAGTCCTTTTCAGAGGCTTGGGGAACAAAACTGAGTAGTTGAATTACTTGCTGCGACTCAGGAGGAGCATTTGCCTTTACGATACTGATGTCCATACCCATGAGAACCAGACAAACCTTGCTAGGGTCATTCTTTGCTATTCTGGAACAAATATTTCAAGTCTCACCTTATATAACCAGAATATTGCGTGTCACTCATTATCAAGCTGACACTGACAAGACAACTTAGTTACAATACACTGACAAAACTGAAAAAAACCACTGTTACTGTGTCAAGAACCATCTGTCTTCTCCTACGTGCACCTCTTCACACTCAGACCAAATTGCCACATGATGATCTGAGTTTGAGAGAGGCGCAAAACCACCTGAGGGTTACGATACAAGTGCCTCTCCATGCACTTGCTGTGCATTACGTTGCCTAGACTGGTGACAAGGAAAGCTATCAAATGGTTCTTGGGAATAGGGACAACTTCTACGAATACTAGCATGTGTGCTACCTGAAACTGGCACAAAGGAAATAGTTTTCATGGATATAAAAAAACATTAACCACGTGACAGAATTATTGTGCATTCATGTTGGCATGTCTGAATCCTTTTTCATCAGTGAAAACCAAAGTAGTAACATTTTCTGCAAGACTAAGGCATGAGAAGGCAGACAAACCTATCTAACAATGCTCTGCTCCCTGAATTCATGACAGTAAGTCCACACAAGCTTTAAAACTCGAATCCTTCAAGGCAGGCTCACTAAACCAAGGACACATTCCCTCTTAATTGGGGGGATGGGGGAGGGGAGAGGTAGTGTCCTACAAACAAATCATATAAAGGAGTTTGATGTACCAGTGCTACATTCACCAGGTTCTTAGGCACCTGCTAGTCAGCTTGATAGAAGAGGTGACAAAACACGCCTGGCTGTGCAACCTAGAAGGACCAAAGATGTCTTCTTCATGGTTCATGACACAAATAATCTACATTTGTACCCTCTGGTATCAGGAATCTTATTGTGCCTCTTGAACCACAGGCAAAGGAAAAGTCTCAGTCAAAAAAAAGAAAAAAAAAAAGCACAGGCAAAGGAAAAGTCTTGGTAAAAAAAAAAAAAAAAAAAAGCCAACAAAAACTTATCAAAGCCTTGGAAGGGCTGTACTGCAGCTACACTCCACCTTCAAAACTCAGTCAAGAGAACAATGTACATGAAGTGGCCCAAGGAAAAAATCAGGGCACACCACCTTGGCAGGTAACAACATCCTCAATGCAGAGGAGTTGATAACGATGTTCAAGTGTGCATGCATAAGATTGAGGAATTTCTTTAAGTGACCAGCCAAGGAAACTTGTAGCTCCAGAAAATACTGGGCATTATGAGGACAACATCCTGTTGGAGAAGGCTGTGTGGAAGGTATGGCAGCTCATCCTGAAAGAAGCTGGATGCAGAAGTCCACCTTTATGCACCCTTCCTCTTGGCTAGCTCTTTTTAACTAGGGCTGCACAGAGATTAATACATTTTAGCTGACAGGACTATTAGACCTGACATATTAAAGACTGGCCACAGACTAAAGAGAGAAGATCCTCAGAGGCCTTTAAGCCTCTTAACTCCAATAATAGCTCTGAGGTGTTCTGCACATTGCAGCTCTGTTTGGAAGAGACTGTAGACACTGACTGAGCCAACCATTCAGAGAGAGAAAAATGCCATTTCCTTCAGCTGTTTCAGATTACTTCAGTACCAATTAGCTCAGCTGCACGTCACTGTTAGCCTACTAGTTCTTGCACAGAAGTTAATGTTCAAGATGCAACAGACTCCTCCAGATAGTGCTATGGCCAAGAGACCTTCAAGGATGCGCAGCACTATCAAAACTTTTAATCATAAGCAAACAGCTTCACTTGTGAGCAGCAGCACTTCAAACCAGCCACCCTTTCTTTAGCACAAATATCTCAGCTTGGTTGCCAGCTGGGTTTACAGATTTGCCTGCAAAGTACTTCCCATTAGTAGGGCTGCCAGGCCTGCTTTGCAAGCACAACATGCTGGCCCTCACCTCTCCATTAGAGAGCACAAAGCAGATTTAACAGCTGTCACAATGTCTTATCAGGGCAACAGAGACCAAAGTCATTCCAGGCAGAAGAAAAACCTGTTTGCCCTGGGCCCGAGTGACAGAGGGAGCTCTTAAAAAGTAAAATCTAGATCCCAAAGTAATAAAGCTTCAAATAAAATACTCCCAAGATACATACTGATGCTGCAGCTGAGCAAGCCAAGCGGAACGCAGAAGAGCAAGCCCACTCCTTCTGACATACGCGTAACTGAGGAGATGAAGGCGGACACGCTCCTGTACGCCTCGCTAGGACAAAAGCCTGGTGTGAGCGTGCTCCACAACGTGCAAGTGAACGGCTGCACCAACAGATGTGCTCAAAAGAAAGGATCTGCTTTGCCCTTTGTGCCCAGAATGACCAAGATAACACCCAGTCTTGTTGAACTGTGTGCACAGCGATGACCAAAGAGCAGGTACACTGGCAAACTCCGAGCGCATCAATACCTTCCAGGAAGGAAGTGGAGAAACACCTCCTTGAAGTTACAGCTTCTAGCCAGAGAAAGTGTCCTTCCCTTCCAAGGCTGCATGCAGAGCTAGCACACGCAGCTATTTTCTGCCATTCTTCTGCAAGGCAGGGAAAGGAAACATGCCATGGAAGTTGGCATTTGATGTCAGCGACAGTATCAGCATATGTGGAAAACAGGAAAAGTGTGGCTCCATGATTCCTGGTATCAAACAGGACCTCAAAGACTGTTCTAAACAACACTGATCAGAACCATCACTCTGATTCAGTGAGAATAATTCATCAGAAGTGTGATGCATGAATTGGTTCAGGTCTGATTTAAATACACAGCTCAGAAGCCAGCTACGACGATACAGGTACCACAGACTGCGCTCAGACGCGTTCTGCTGACAGGTACTTCAGACAAATGTTTCGGTGTGAAGGCAGCTCTCCTCTACCTCATTTTCCTCAACAGCAGACGAAGTGCAACTCCCAGCAAGCTGGAGCTCAAAGCCCTCAGGAAGGTATTGCTGGCCCTGATCAGCAGTACCTTGCAACCACACATCTGGCTGACAGCGTCTTTTCTCCGTCAGAAGTGGCCACGAGAACTCCAGGTCACACTGCTTCTGCCAATCATTCTACAGTACAGCTCTCCCCAGGCGAGGGTGAGATGCTGCTTCAACATTAGCGCTTCACTCCTCCCTGCTCTTCCAAGTAGCTGCCTCTGAGAGCAACAGAGTTCAAGCTACCAAGCTGTTGAATATGCATGCACAGTAACCACTTCTGGAAATAAACTGGGCTTGTGTAAAGTTCCTGACAGACCAAAGATCCCCACTGCACAGGGTGGCATCAGACACAGTAAAGAGCTTTTCCTTACAAGGCTGTGGAAGCCCTTTATGTCATCAAGTTATAACTTATGCAATGCCAAACATAAATACAGGCTGGGCAATGAGTGCTTGAGAACAGCTCCAAAGAGAAGGACTTGGGAGTGGTGGTGGATGAGAAGCTCAACGTGATCTGGCAATGGGCACTTGCAGCCCAGAAGGCCAACTGTATCCTGGGCTACATCAAGAGAAGCGTGGCCAGCAGGTCAAGGGAGCTGATTCTCCCCCTCTGCTCTCATAAGGCCCCACCTGGAGTCCTGTGTCCAGTTCTGGAGCCCCCAACACAAGAAAGACATGGACCAGTTAGAACGAGTCCAGAGGAGGCCACGAGGATGATCTGAGGGCTGGAGCCCCTCTCCTGTGAGGACAGGCTGAGAGAGAGAGTTGGGGCTGTTCAGCCTGGAGAAGAGAAGGCTCCAGGGAGATCTTATAGTGGCCTTCCAGTACCTGAAGGGGCTACAAGAAAGCCTGTAGAGGGCTTGGGGAGGGACTTTTTATAAGGGCAGTTA
>NW_010286921.1:0-4217 GCF_000700745.2 Antrostomus carolinensis
CACCAGAGGTTCTTGCGCCTGGGAGCCGTTGCGGATCAGCCTCTGCAAGGGGATGATTTGCCCCATGAGCCCTCACCTTCCTGGGGTTTGGCCATCCCACAGACACCTCGGGGGCGTTTGGCCACCAGGACAGGAGATCTGCTCGCCCCCTCCTCACCTGGCGCTTGCCTTGGGGCTCGATGGGGTAATTGCAGTGGTCACAAATGTCGATGTTCTCGATCCAGTCCTCGTTGTAGTCCGAGCTGCAGCAGCAGCCCATGGTGCCTGCAGGGGGGTGAGGGGGGGTGAGGGAAACCTCTGCACCCCCGGCCCCAGCTTTGCCTCTCCTCCTGCTCCAGCACATCCCCATCTCTCTGGCTGCCCATCCCACACGCTCCTCAGCTCCTCTGCTGAACTGGCCGTCCCCTGACTCCCTGTCACCAGCCATATTTCCTCCTAATTTTGTTCTGCCTTTGTTAATTAGAAACATTGAAGGTAATTAATCTCCAGCCTGAGGCTCCTCGAGCTGGCGCTGCCTCCTTCACTGACTCCTTCCCACCTTGCAGCCCTTGGGCTCATCCCCATGTTCTCCATCTAGATAACAACCTCATCATGAATATCCCATTAGTAATTAATTTGTCCTTCCCTGCCCCTGAAAAGCCATTTTATGAGGTTTGGCTGGACCAGGCACCTCCCTGGCCCTAAAAGCAGCTCCTGGGGTCAGAGGCGGATGCGAGCGCTCCCCACCCACGCTGCATCACCTCCGATTTCCTTCTCCCCAGGGCTCTCATCAGCCTCCCCCCACACTGTGCTCCCGCATCTCCTGCGTCAGGGGTGTCCTTTAAACCCCCATCCCTGCTCAGAGACCTCCTCATCCTCAACAGCTCACCCTGAAACATCAAGAATCCCCCAACCTCAAGCCCGTGAGGCACAGGGCTGCACCCTGGGGTCCCTGGCATTGCGGTGTGGGTGACCAGGGCAGCATGGCAGTGATGCCATGAGCGTGGTGTGGGCTCTGCAAACCACCTGGGCAGCTCTTGGCTTCCCACGAAAGCTGAGTGTGACACGAAGCCGGGAGCACCGGCCGTGTGTCAGGTGGAAACAGCGGCCCACGGTCCTGGAAAAAGCTCTTCTGCAGAATCCCCCACGCCTACGCCACTGGGATTTCTCTCCATTGAGATTTGACCCCCAAATCCTCTTTCCAGGCTTTCCCCAGCAGCTTTGGGGGCTCTTTGGGGGCCCCGGTGTGATTTCCGCAGGCGTCGGGTGCCAACGGCAGGGCTGGGAGCCCCGCGCCACCGAGAGCCAACCCAGGTGTCTCTGCCCCCGGCACCCAAAATCAGCGGCTGCGTTTGCAAACACCGAGTGGGAGCTTTTATCTGGCAGCGATGGGGTGCACCTGCGAGGGTCCCCGTCCCCACTGGGCCCTACAGCCAGCTCTGCTTTTACTGGGAGATGTTGGCCACTTTACTGGAGATGCTGGCCACTTTACTGGGAGATGTTGGCCAATTTACTGGAGATGTTGGCCACTTTACTGGAGATGTTGGCCACTTTACTGGGAGATGCTGGCCACTTTACTGGGAGATGTTGGCCACTGGCACTGCCATCACCATTTTCTCCTTGGTTTCCTACCCTGGAGCCATTTCATCCCTGTGTTTTCACAAGCACCCATTTAAATCCATCTCTCTCTGTGCTGCTGGGGAGGGCACGGCAGCAGCAGCTTCGTTTGAGGGGGTACCCCCATGGGCAACTGGGGGTACAGGGAAGAGCCCCACAGGGGTTCCCCAAGGAGGGTGCAGAGTCCCCTAGGTGCCATCAGTCCCTGGTGCCACCAACCCCAAGCGTCACAGCCAGAAACCCCCCAGCTGGTGCTGCCAGGGCTGGTTTTGCAGACCAGGAGCCCCCTCCCTTGGGGACAGCGTGGCTATTTCAGCATCCATGGCAGAGACATGGGGACTGTCCCCACAATGTCACCCCGGGGTGTTCAGTGCCAGGGTGGCCGATGGGAGCAGATGACAAGCAATTTTGGCAAGGGGAGGGCAGACAATTGAGCCTCCTCCACGCTGTGCAATGCTGCTTTGGGCACTTAAATGCTAAAAATCACCCTGGTGCCATCAGCTTCCAGTGACACTTATTTGGGAAACACACTTTGGCACCTAAAAAAGGGCCATGTCGAGGTGCTGGCTGCAGGCAGGAGGAGCAGGCAAGGCCCCAGTGATACCCAGACAGCAGCAAAGCCCATACCCAGCCCTGAGCCCAACCCTGGCCCCGCAGAGGAGAAGCCCCCTCTCTCCCAAACCTGCCCACAGCCCTTCAAACGCCTTTACCGAAGGCGAGCGGTGCCAGGAGGTGTTTTTTCCTTCCTGCATGAAGCCGGGGTGGGGAGGGAGGTGCTGCTATTGTGCCTTTTTCTTTTTCTTTTCTTGTTTTTTTTCCCCTTTTCTTATGTACTCAAGCCACAGCAGAATTTCCACCGAGCAGCCGTTTCACCTGCGTGGCCCGAGGAGCACACCGGTGAAACGGGGTGTTTGAAGTTGGGTTTTGGCACTGCATCTGTGCAACTGAATTTCTCATACAAAGGCTGATGAGGAGGGATGTGTAGGCACCTCTGCCCCTTCGTGTCACCAGGAAGGTGTCCCTGCGTGTGTATGGGTGTGCACACGTGTCCTTGCACGGCCATGTATGTGCCTCTCCTTGGCTTTGCCTGGGAGTGTGTCTGGACCCTCTGGCTCTTTCTGGAGGAGCTGCCCTAGGTTGGTCCTTCCTCACACGCTTCTTCAGTTGAGTCCAGTTGATTTGTTCACAAGCGTGGGTGGGGTGAGGAGGGCTGAAGGTTGGGCTGACCCCATCCCTGATGCTCTTCACAGCTCAGCAGGGTGGCCTGGATGGTCAGCCCCGTGCTGACCTGTAACCCAGCTGGATGGTCAGCCCCGTGCAGAGACGCAAAGGACCGTGGCCCCAAAGCTGCCATCACAGCACAGAGGTTTTCACACCAAGACAGCACGGGAACCAGGAGTATCTCGAGTCTGAACCCCCCAAACTGGGCAGTGGACCCCAATGAACTGGCACTAAACTGCTGCCTGTCCCTAAGCTGCTCTTGCCCACAGCCAGGCAGGGGACAGCCTGGCATTGGGGACAAAATTCCTGCTTTGCCCTGGAAATGGGGTTCAGGGAGAGCCCTGCCAGGGGGATGGTGGTCACACCCTGGGCGGGACCCAAGGTGGGCACAGAGCAATGGCTTTCACCCCAAATGGGAGGCCACGGAGCAGTGGGGAGCACAGCCCTTCTCCCCCCATCCCTCGCCTGGGCACCAGCGCTCATGTCCCACCACAGTGATGAACCCAAACCCCCATTTCCATCCCTCCAAGGGGCAACTTCAAAGAGTGCAACAGGACCCCCACCCTCTGCAGACACCCGGATGGTCCCCAGCTCCCATCTGCAGCATGCCAACCCTCTCGTCCCCAGGTCCCCATTACCTGTTGGCAGCGAGGCGAGGACCAGTTACTCTCAGACTCCCATGGCCCAGCAGCAGGATCGAAGATGCTGTCACCACTTACGTCCTCTCCATCCCTGGTAGGAGTACGGTGACCCTGTGGGGAGCAGAGACAAGCCCCCCGCACGCGGGCGCGCGCTCCCCGCCGCCGCCACCGCTCGCTCTTGCAAACTCGCCGCCTGCCCTGGTTTCCTGCCTCATGAGCAAACTCTAGAGAAGCTGGTTCACAGCTCGCGCACAACCGCAAGAGTTAGTGACAAACCCCGATGGCTTCCTGAAAAAAACCCCCGATGGCTTCCTGCCATCCCCAGCACGGAGGGTCCCTGGGCTGGGTGCCCCTGGTCACCAGTCCCCAGGAACCGGGTGGGTAAGGGGTACTGAGCCCCTCGTCCGGTGAGGGAGCGGGATGCCACGGGCTGCGAGGGGCCAGTGATGGGCAGGGGATTGTCACCCTCTGCCAGCGCAGTCCCAGCTAGCTGAGCCCCCCAGTGCTGTCCCCTCTCTGGTGCTTGGCATGGGCAGGCTGGTGGTGCCATGCACCAGCCACCCCTGACCCCATCAGACCCTACACAGGTTCCCAGACACATCCTGCACCCCACAGCCCCCACTTTGGCCATCACCACTGGGTGACCCCAGACCACGACACCCTGAGAGCCACAGTGACAGTGGCTGAAGCCGAGGGGACACGTTGTCCCCCAGCCAGGCTGCCCGCCCTGTGTTTTTGGAGACAGCTTAGAGCAGAGCA
>NW_010286921.1:4289-4492 GCF_000700745.2 Antrostomus carolinensis
GGCTGTGCCGGGGGGGCTGAGGGAGTTTGGGGGGGCACCACAGTGACAGCACCAGAGATGCAGCATCCGCCCTGGCAGGGACATTTCCCAGGGACAGCCGTGCAGCCCTGTTCCCATCACGCTTGCCAACGGCATCGTGCCCCAAGCAGGGGGTGGTGGGGAGCGCTGCCAGGCCCTGGCACCCCACAGCCTTGAGGTGCATG
>NW_010286922.1:0-1492 GCF_000700745.2 Antrostomus carolinensis
CAGCAGCAACTTGCCCAAAAACCTCAACAAAATCTGTGCAAGATCTTAGAAAGAGGCAAAAAGTCCCTCTGTCCTCCTGCCAAAACCCTCACCCTTGGAAAAAATCACCTTATTCTGCAGCTTCTCCCACTTCTGTGTCCTTCCAGCCCAACGCGAGGTCTTGGGCATCCGCCTTGGCTAAAGACAGGGATGGAGGGGCTGGGAGGAAAGGAAATCGCCCTGGTCCTGCCCCAGAGGATCCCATGGAGGGGTCAGCAGCCGCCTTGATCCCTTCCACACCCCCAGCACCCACAAGAGCTGCTTCCACCCTCCCCAATCCCACAGGGCCCCTCGTAATGCCCAGGCCTGTAAACCCATAATCGCAAAGCAATTAGCTCTTTTACAGCTCTTCCATAAAGCAGAAGATACCAGGAGGGGGGAGATCAACACCTCCAAGGGCTCCGTGGCCCCACAGCTACTTCGGGTGCCACCCAGGGAGATCACACCAGCACCCAAGGGTGGGGAGACACCACTGCACCGGCCTCCCCAGGCAGAGGAGTTCGTGGTTTTTGGAGGGAAATGGGAACATTCAAGCGCCCTGATTCCGATTTACACATTTCTCATCAGTTCTCCCCAAGAACAAGGTTCCCTCCCTTGGTCCATGGGCTGATTTCCTGCAGCCCCAATGCAGACACCTCGCTCCCCTCAGCGGGCAGGCGGCCGGGTGGTTTTGTTTGCTCTGCAGCGAGACTCTCACCCTCTCGTGCTCCCAGTCACGCGGGCAGCGGCCGTGAGGGGCCCCGGCCACCATCTGCTTCTGTGCGCTCACAGCCCAGAGACCAATAACCGTGTCCTGGGCTGCACCCAGAGCAGCGTGGGCAGCAGGTGGAGGGAGGGGATTCTGCCCCTCTGCTCCGCTCTCCTCAGACCCCACCTGCAGTGCTGCCTCCAGTGCTGGGGTCCTCAGCACAGGAAAGACATGGACCTGCTGGAGCTGGTCCTGAGGAGGCCACAGAAGTGATCAGAGGGCTGGAGCAGCTCTGCTGTGAGGACAGGCTGAGAGAGTTGGGGCTGTTCAGCCTGGAGAAGGGAAGGCTCTGGGGAGACCTTCTAGTGGCCTCCCAGTACGGGGAGATGGTTTTAAACTAAAAGAGGGAAGATTTAGACTGGATAGAAGGAAGAAATTTTTCACAGTGAGGGTGGTGAGACCCTGGCCCAGGTTGCCCAGAGAGGTGGTAGAAGCCCCATCCCTGGAAACATTCCAGGTGAGGTTGGACGGGGCTGTGAGCAACCTGATCTGGTTGGAGATGTCCCTGCTCACTGCAGGGGGGCTGAAGGAGGTGATCTGAAAGGTCCCTTCCAACCCAAACCGTTGTGATTCCCCAGACTGTCTCCAGAACCCACCACCACCCTCACCCTGACCCCTTCCCAGTGTGGCTGCTCCTCCTCACCCAGCACAGCTGCTCCATTACCCGCGGGGGGCAGGAGCCATCACCGCATCGAGGATGTATTT
>NW_010286923.1:0-3937 GCF_000700745.2 Antrostomus carolinensis
CCGGGGTTACGAGGTCCACGCCGAAAGCCGGGGGCTCGGGGGAATGCGGGGTGCGAGGGGAGGCGGTCCCAGCCTTAGTAGAAAAGGGACCTACTCGTGTCCATCTGGGTGTCGGTCGGTAGCGATGGCAAAGCCAGTTCTGCAGCAGCGCCAGCAGCTTCGCACGTCATAAGGAGGCTGAATATCAGAAACTGACTTTGAAGTGATGATTTCCACATGAAAGCAAAGTTCTCCGTTTCAGTCCGTTGTGTAGTTTTACTGTCCATCTTCTGACATTTCAGAGATTCTGTCTATTGATTTCAGGAGATCAGCTACGAGCTGCAGTGATTCTGCTCCGGAGACCAGCTGCCTGGAACGGGGGAGACGCAGCATTAGACTGAGGAGGAGACGATACAGCAGCCGAGCAGAGTTTTGGTAGTGTCTACCCAGGCAATGTGATTTTTCAAGAAACAGTTTATGTGGACTGAAGACTTCACTTTTTGTAAGTGTAAGAGACTTAGAAAGTCTTAAGTATAATGGTTTTATATTAAGTAAAAAAATAAGACCCATTCTAGTTATTTTTATTATCTAAACCTGGAGAAAAATAAACTGTAGCTTAATTAAGAACATGGACTAGCTGATCTGGCATGCAGAATACAAGAACATGAATTTCAATCCTAAAAAACCCACTGGGGATGTTTAGCTGTGACCTCAGTATTTAAGACAAGCATCTGGGGCAGTGTTAGGAAAGTTGTCTCAGGAGAACTCACTTTATTGAAGACCGGGAGTTTGTTATGACCGTGAGGAGGTTCTGTAGGGCAAGGTCTGCGTTTTGTTTCACCGCAGCCAGGCTCGCCGACTGGCCCGACTTCAAGGCTTCATTCTCTGTCTTGTAATTCTTCAGCTGAACCTAAGGAGAAACAGAGAAAAACTTCACATGAAAATAAGCACAAAACTCCAGTAGATACTTCACGACTAACGAGTACGCTCATACAGCGACATACTATATACAACAACTAGTGAACAGATCCCGTCACCGGACTGCCCGGAGAGAATGTCTTCTCAGCTCTGGAGAGCAGCCTCTGGCAGAAAACTACAACTTAGAAGCCTTTATTAAAACTGAAATGTACGCAGCATTTTCATGCCAGCCAGCAGCCCTCAAGTCTGCTTGTTTCACAGAACCAACTTGGTGTTAGAGCAGCGTATTCCAGCTCTGCCAGCAGGGATGGAAGCTGTGACCTGACAGCGATGCCATCATCTAACCCTAGGCAGGCTCTGCTGAGCTACCTGTAGTATCTCTCAAGGTTCTCTCCCTTCTGTCAAGCACATTCCTACAGTGAAACACCCATTTGCCCTGTTGGCAAATGTTACAGCATTCACAGGTCCCAAATATTGAACAGCATTTGAACATCATCGGTTGGACTCGATGATCTTAAAGGTCAAAGTGATTCCATGATCATGTGAAACTTTAGTAGAATTTCAAGTGAAGCACCACACATCCCAGAGATGTGGTTAACAGTCTGCATAGAGCTGAAATATTCTAGTCTAGAACATCTACAGCATTCACCAGGAAAAGCGAGGTGTAGTTAAAAGGTTTTCACTATCCTTGTTATAAGCTCAATTTCAAGATGCACGCTTTCATCAAGGCCTTGAGAACACCGCTTCGTACCTGCAGCAATGCATTCTCCTGTTTCAGTTTTGTAGCACTGTTTTCTGCTTTAACAGCCCGTTTCTGAAATAGAATAAAGATTATTTACACCATAGCAGTGCTTAGGACACAGCAGGCAGTTTGAGCTACGTAGGAATGCATGATTCCAGCACATAACTCGAAGTGATATGCTCTGTGTTATACCACCTCGTGTTCAGAATGCTTTACGAGAGGAAAATAATGCCCCCAGTCAAGTCTGATCAGTATCTCCTCCCCATTTTTCATTTCTGATATTTACAAGTGCCATCCATCACGTCTGGACATTATATTTTTTTCCCTTGGACAAGAAGAAAAAGGTATTCAGTATAAATAAACAAGCAGGAGAAACAGCTCCTGGTTCACATAGGAAGAGTTTTCAGAAGGCTGCAAAAAAAGCAATTCAAGGTGTTGATGAATCCAAAAAGTTTCTGCAAGAGAGCCTCCTGCAAAGACCCCCCTTATTCTAGGTAATGAAAGGAGTTCTAGACCAGGACACAGTCTTGTTATAAGGGAAGAATCTGAGCCCATGTCAGAGCTGTTTAGTGCTCCCATGGGTGAAACAATGACTTCAGCTTCCCTCACTCTCCTGGTGGAGGAAGGAAAAGGATCAGAATTACACAGTCCCAGCTGCAAACGAGCTTCTGCTGCTGTGGCAAAGGCCAACACTTACAGTCATCAGCTGCAGATTTTGTTCCACGTGCTGCACCATTGCTTCCAAATCCTGCGCTTCTTTTTCTTCTTTAATTTTGTTTTCCTCAAGCTTTTTTTCAAGCTTCCTCATCCTTAAAGAATCAGGACACAACGTTCAGTAAGCACTTTTAATATTAAATACCTTAGTAAGAAAATTCTAGGGAAGGATAAAGACTAGTTCTTTTATGCTATAAGAAAAATTAAAGTCTTCCCACAGAACTACATTTCTAGGCTGTGGCTCAGGGGGTTTCTTTGTTTGATATCCACTAGCATTAACAGGAACTATACAGCTGAATGCAGAAAGGCTGTACAGAAAACAGGGCCACAGGGCTGTTCACAGTCACCCTAGAAAGGGTAATTCAGAAAGAAATGGTTACCCCATCACCATGGAATGACCAGCTGCCTCACTGCAGGAGCAGTGCAGTGCAGATGGGAACTTAAGAAATTGCCACCCTAGATCAGTCTCTGGGTTGTGTCACCTCAAAAATTAATGTCTCACAACATCAATTTGCTCACCAGCAAAAATAAATATGCTTTTCTTGCTTCAAAGGAGATTAAGATTCATTATTTTGTTAATTTGAAGCGTTATGAAATGCACCCTGTCAAGCCCTACCCTCGTTTTCACTAACCACCTATACTCCACACAAACACACTCATCAGATGTCAGCTTGCTACTTACTTTCCAAGCCTTTTTCAATTAGAAAACCAGGTTTGTTAAAGCTTTTTAATAAATAGCATAGTTTTCAACTACATTTTTCTTCTTTAAAGACGTTGACTGTGTCCAGTGAGCACCTCTTCTAAGACAACTCCTTGCTTATGTGGTTACTTTCCCCCATACTGTGGCTTACGCACTTGTCTGCTTGTGTTTCAGAGAAAATCTGAAGCTTATTGATCTTGCTTCTCAAACTGGCATTCTCTTCTTTTAGCTAAAAAATAAAAATTCTCATTAGAAACGAGGGTGTAGATTCACAATGCTACTAAAACTCCAAGACCAGTACCAGAAGAAATACTCAGCTTTAACTCCAGTGCTGGAACATCTTGCACTTTCTGTTACATTCAAGCTTCCTTTCACACCTAGTTTCCCCCCCTCAAAACTATTTAATTTCACTAACCCTGTGGCACACAGAAATATGGCACCAGGCAACCAGCACAAATGTAACTAATCAAACGCTATTAATTCGAAATTAATATGACTTCAAGGGGCAAGAGCATGGGGAAGGCACCTGGGTCACACCAAAAGCAGTAAGAGAGACAAGGCACAGAACGTGACTCATGCTGTAGAGCAGTTTTTCAGACTTATTTCCGTGAGCATCTCTAACAACAAGCTGCTGCTTACGGAGCAGCCCTTGCTGACAGCTTTAATGACACCGCTTTTCTCTAACAACCGGACACACGAGCTCAGCGATCGCCTGACCCAAATCCGAGCCCGCAGGCGGTTTGTGTCCGCCCTGGGAAAGGTGCCGGAGCACAGCCGAGCTGCTCACCTCCTCGTAGCTGGGCTGCCGCAGGGAGTGAAACCCCGGCCCCGGGGAGCCCCCGAGGGGAGCCACGCTCAGCACCTCGCTGCCTGCCAGCCCCGCG
>NW_010286924.1:0-208 GCF_000700745.2 Antrostomus carolinensis
TACCAGTGCTAAGCAGAAGTTGTGAGTGGATCTTGCTGGGCCAGGGCACACACGTGCATGGCTCTGTCCTGGCACCTGCAGCCATGCCCCCCTGGCCCAGCTTTGGGCTCTGAGCTGGCAGCTCTCCCAGGGGAAAGGCCTTGACCTACCCTCACCATCTCCCAGAGGCTCAGTCCTGGACGTGGCTTGGGAAGCTGCACCACCTTCA
>NW_010286924.1:254-535 GCF_000700745.2 Antrostomus carolinensis
AGGTTCAACTGCAAAGAAAGGCAGGACAGAACAGCTCCCATGGCACAGCAGGAGATCCTCAGGCTGCAGGCAAGGCTCAGCCCTGGGGCACAGCCCTGGGCCCGGCCCCTTCCCTCTCTGCTCTTCTCCCTGGCTGCACAGAGCACACGGAAGGACACACTGCCATTGCACACAGGAGGAAGATGGACAGCTAAATGCTCCTTCCTCCCACTGACAGCGATCCTGTGGGATCACTCAGGGCTCCAGAAGGGAGCAGAGCCAGGTTTTCAGAATTCTTCAGG
>NW_010286924.1:926-1253 GCF_000700745.2 Antrostomus carolinensis
TCGTGAGGGCTCTCCACCTCCCCCAGAGGAAACCCTCCCTAAAGGCCTGGGGAAAACCATGCCCAGCGCTTCCCGGGGAGCAGGGAGCGCTGTCCCGGGAAAGGGCAGCCAGGCTGCCGGCTCACCTGCTCCCCGCGCTTGCAGCGGAGCAGCCTGGGCAGCCCTGGCAGGCAGGGCCACGGCCAGGAGGAGCAGGAGGAAGAGGCGCAGAGCAAGGGCCATGGTGCCTTGCCCTCTGCCAGTCCCGCAGCTCTTGCTGCCACCGCTGTCCTGACACCGCTGTCCCAATGTCAGCACCGCTGCTGCCACCGCCGCTGCTGCGACCTC
>NW_010286925.1:0-314 GCF_000700745.2 Antrostomus carolinensis
CCACCTCAATGTCCCCCCATGGGGACAAGGATCCCAGTGCCACCACAATGTCCCCAATTAGGTGTCCCATGGGGAGCGGGACCCCAGTGCCACCACGATATCCCCAGTGGGACGTCCCATGGGGACAAGGACCTTGAGTGCCACCACGATGTCCCCAACTGGACATCCCAAGAGGACAGGGACCTCCAGTGCCACCTCAACGTCCCCAATGGGGACAAGGCCCTTGAGTGCCACCTTGATGTCCCCAACTGGGCATCCTATGGGGACAAGGACCCTCGATGCTACCTTGATGTCCCCAACTGGGCATCCTATGG
>NW_010286926.1:0-642 GCF_000700745.2 Antrostomus carolinensis
AAGCAGCCCCCACAAGTGCTGAAGACCCAGACCAAGTTCCAGGCGAGTGTCCGGTTCCTGCTGGGCCCCCAGCTGCTGAAGGCATCGGCCAAGCCCTACATGGTGCGAGCTGACATGGTGACAGAGAAGCAGGCGCGGGAGCTGGCGCTCAGCGCCTACAGCAACACCCTCAGGTGAGCGGCCGGGTGGCCAGTGTGGGAGTGAGGGGGCTGCCACACCACTACGGACCCCTTCCTCGGCCCAGCGAGAGCACTGGGGAGATCATGCATAATGTGGTGGCCCTGGAGACCAACCCCACCAGTGGGACCTGCTGTGCCAACTTCAAGAACGTGGTGAGTGCCACCAGCGAGGGGCCATATGGGAGCTGTGGGATGGGCTGGGGGCTTTGCTGGGGTGCTGGGTGGTCCCAAGGCAGAGCCATCCAGGAGGGTGGGCTGGTGGGTCCCAAGGCTGGTGCTTGCCTGGGGGTGACACTCAGCTCTCCCCACCCCAGCTGCTGAAGAAGATCAAGCGGTGCGAGCGGAAGGGATCCGAGTCAGTGACAGAGGAGAAGTGTGCCGTCCTCTTCAGCACCACCGTGGCCCTGACCCCCAGCAACCTCTCAGTCCACCTCCAGGTACCAGCCCCTCTCCCTCGGGATGG
>NW_010286926.1:1071-2499 GCF_000700745.2 Antrostomus carolinensis
GGTGATCCCTGTCCTTGATGCCATCCTGCCCTGCCACAGGACCGGGTGCCCTTCGTGGTGGCCGAGCGGGTGCCCTGGGAGAAGATGTGTGATACACTGAACCTGAAGTTCATGGCAGAGGTGCAGACCACCAAGGGGCTTCTCAAGGAGCACTACTTCTTCCTGGCCCAGAAGATCTTTAATGACCACAGTGCCAGCTTCGAGGACTTCCAGAGTCGCAGTGTCTCCTGGGCCCAGTTCAACAAGGTTACTGGGAGGGATGGCCAGGGTGGGCAGGGGCTGGCATCACCCTGGGGAGCCTCACACCCTTTCTCTGCCACAGGAGATCCTGCCTGGTCGGGGATTCACCTTCTGGCAGTGGTTTGATGGAGTCCTTGACCTCACCAAGAGGTGTCTCAAAAGTTACTGGTCAGACAGGTGGGTGCCCAGGGGCCAAGGGGGTTTTCATGGCTGCTCCAGGGTCCTGGTCCCACCCCTGCTCCCTGGCACTGGCCCAGTCACCCATCTGTCCATCCTTCCAGGCTCATCATCGGCTTCATCAGCAAGCAGTATGTCTGCAAGCTCCTGAGCACGGAGCCTGACGGGACCTTCCTGCTCCGCTTCAGTGACTCGGAGATTGGGGGTGTCACTATTGCTCATGTCATCCGGGGCAAGGATGGTGAGATGGGGGGACAGGGGCTGCTCTCAGTGCTGCAAAGGGGAGGTGTCTTTGTGGCCTGGGGATGCTGGGCGTGATGGGGACCAGATGATGGAGTCCTGTGCTGTGTCTCTCCTCAGGCTCCAGCCAGGTGGAGAACATCCAGCCCTTCTCTGCCAAGGACCTATCCATCCGGTCCCTCGGTGACCGCATCCGGGACCTGGGGCAGCTCCGCAACCTCTACCCCAACATCCCCAAGGACCAGGCGTTTGGGAGTCACTACAACAGTGAGTGGGTGGGAGCAGAGATGGGCCTGGGGCTTCACATCTTCCTCCCCAGCAATGCTGCAGGGAGAGGTGGGAGGTTTGGGAGGGGAAGAGGGGTTTGGGGGGTCTTACCCAGGTCCTGGTGGCCCCAGAGCTTGCAGCGACCCAGCCAGGGTTGGCACAGCATGGCCCCGTGCTGGGGTGGTGGCTCATGGATGCTTCTCCTCTCTGAGCAGAGGAGCAGACAGGCAAGGACGGCCGGGGCTACGTCTCCACCGCCATCAAGATGACAGTGGAAAGCGAAAGGTGAGCGTGTGAGCGAGGCTGACAGGAGGGGTGTGTGGAGCTGCCACCAGGCCAGGGCTTGTGCAGACCTCACTGGGCCAGCTCGGGTTGGGGGATTTCTGATCAGGCAAAAGGGGGAGCGAGGAATCCCCCGTGGGTACCCCAAAATCCCCCGTGGGTACCCCAAAATCCCCCGTGGGTACCCCGAGCTGCAGCGGAGCGCAGCATTGAGCCAGTGCC
>NW_010286926.1:2513-2839 GCF_000700745.2 Antrostomus carolinensis
CTGCAGCGGAGCGCAGCATGGAGCCACTGCCGTGGGTCTCTTCAGAGGCTGGACCCTGCAGTGCCCAAGTCCTGCCTGTGCTGATGGGGATGATGCATTTTTGTAGGGACCAGCAGCCCCAGAGCACTGGGGGGGGGCTCCCGGAGACCTCCCAGGCTCCGGTGTTCAGCCTGCCCGTGCTGCAGCCCGAGCTGCACCTGGAGAGCATGCAGTCAGTGCTCAGCCCCATCTGGTGAGTGCCCAGCCATGCCAGACCTGCTCTGCCAGGCATGTGCTGGGGTGGAGGGTACCTTGGGGTGGAGGGTACCTGCAGATGCTATAACCCC
>NW_010286926.1:2931-3169 GCF_000700745.2 Antrostomus carolinensis
TGGCTCCTCCTTCCCCAGGTAGGAGCGGTGCCCAGGCAGGGTGGGACCCCCCACCACCCCTGGTGCTGTTTCCCCACCTCTCAGTGCTCCCACTCATCCTCCCCACAGCACCTCACCGATGCCCTCAGTGCCCCTGGTCATGGACCCCGCACTGTCCCGCTGCCAAGACCTTGACTTCAGGAACCCCTTGTAAGTCCTGGGATGCAGCTGGAGGGGGGCACCCTGATCTGCCCCCCCT
>NW_010286927.1:0-300 GCF_000700745.2 Antrostomus carolinensis
TGCCGGGGTGGTGAAAGGGGGGGGCTGGGGGGGGGGGTTGCACAGGGACCCCACGCTGCTGTGTCCCAGGTCCACCAGCAGCACTCTGTGTACCGGCCCCCCCCCACGCAGTTTGGGGTGCAGGACACTGCTCGTGTCACACCAAGAGGTGTCCCCAGCTCCGTGTAGACACAGTGCACCAGAGAAAGCAGCTGCCACCTTCTCTCCACCTTCTCAGCAGCAAGAGCTGGACTTCAACTGGAGGTGAAGTATGGCATGGACTGGACGGATGGACACCTCGGTGGATAAGGAACTGGCTGG
>NW_010286928.1:0-546 GCF_000700745.2 Antrostomus carolinensis
AGGTGTTCAGAGATCTGGTTTAGCAGTGGACGGGTATAGATGGACTCTATGACCTCAAAGACCTTTTCCAACCAAACAATTCTACGATTCTATGAAAGCCCACACCCAGCTCGCTCGGCTGCATCGGGGTGTCCAGGTAGAGGGGGAAAAAAATAAAAAAGCCTCCAAGAAAATCGAGATCATTAAACAAACGCCCGGGGGCTGTCACAGCCTAACAAGCAGAGCTTTAGCAGCTGATTTGTCTTCAGCCGGCGATGTTTAAAAATCCAACTGAGACCAGCAGAAAAATATCCACTCCCCTCTTTAAAACACACATTCATCACTCGAGAATCTTAATGCGCCTTTCCCAGCCGGGGAGGTCAAACACGCCTGCCTAAAGCAGCCTCATTAAATATACATTTAATCATGGTTTGGATTGAGAGACAAAGGCTGGGAGAGACAGGTGCTTTACTGGAGTGACCTTTTGGATCCCATTTTAATGTAACTAGTTTACAGCTTATCTGAAAGGCCAGCTCCTGGGGAAGGCGAGCCGCAGCAAAATGAGGA
>NW_010286928.1:690-912 GCF_000700745.2 Antrostomus carolinensis
ACAGCAACATTTTCTGAAGTTCGACTTATCAACCAGAGCAACCCAATTTAATTTGCTTATCTTGTCTCCTTCCTCCCCTCCTCCCCGCTCCCCACTTCTGCTCTTTTTAATTATCGGTTAAATAAATGTCTTTATCAATAAGAGAAGCAGCATCAAAGCGGGCGCACGCACCCTCCCCGCCCCGGGCACTTACACTTGCGCGGTTCCAACGTCTTGTTGGGG
>NW_010286928.1:1097-1307 GCF_000700745.2 Antrostomus carolinensis
GCCAGAGCTCCTGGCACCAACCACGGGCACACACGCTGCTCAGAGCCTTTTGGAAATAACTAATTCTGAAAACTTTACATGAGTATGAATGTATATAAAATAAATATGAAGGTCCCAGCGGGTGATTTGTGCTTCCTGCAGAGCTTTCCACCCTTCCCGCTGGGAATGGGGCAGTGCCGGGACATCCCTCCGGCACCGCGCTCCCGGCAG
>NW_010286928.1:1425-2681 GCF_000700745.2 Antrostomus carolinensis
GCCAAGGCTGGGGAGAGACGGCGTTAAAATCCCACCCGGGGTCCTGGGATCCGTCGCCAGCTCCCAGCTGGCATCAAAATCTGCTCGACAAAAGCTGGAGGGGTCAGGCCAAAGTCATCGCCGCCACCGCTCTGCTAATTGTACATCCTTGACGAGCCGCCGCCGAGGGCGTGAGTTATAACCGGTCACTGCTGACACCCTCCCACGGCTCCGCTGGCGCGGGGAGCGACGCTCCTGCTCGGAGAGGGCAGGGAGACGTGGGCAGGAGTGGAAACGAGGGTGATGCTGCCCGTCCTCCGGCATCACAGCTTCCGAGCCATCACTCTCTGGGTTGAACATCTACTGATGGCCGGGTGGCATGGCTGGGGTCACAGCTGGGTGGCACGGCTGGGTGGCATGGCCGGATTTCATGGCTGGGGTCACAGCTGGGTGGCACAACTGGGTACATCACTTCATCATGGAGGAACCATCTCCTCCTGCCACCATGCAGCAGATGAGCCGTTTCCTGCACATCGTGGCGTTGGCACGTGGTGCCAGTGCCAGCGTGGGCCTCGGGCACACGCCGGCAGAGCCTGTGACCATCACCCACCTCACACCAAAGCACGGATGGATGGATGGATGGATGGATGGACGGATGCTCTCCTTGCTTCACCAGTTCAAGTGTCACCCTTGGAGACACCTTCACAGCCACCGCAGCTGCACGGACAATGATACCACCTCGCATCACCCATCCTTGGGTCAGGGGGGTCCCAGGCTCTGGGCTCGTCCCCAGGCTGGCCGGCCGGCGGTGGCAGTGGGACCTGTGTGGGGTGTTGGTGCCGTGGCCAGGCTCTGTCCCAGGGGGCTGGGGGTCTCGCCCCATCCCCCCCCAACCACCACCACGCTGCATTGAGAGACTCATCAGCAAAAGGTGTGAGGAGCAGGAGGGGAGGAGGAAGCCATCTAATACCAGGCAGGTGTCTGGAGAACCCAAATTGTGCTGTTTTCTCCTAATAATGAAGTATTCATGAGTAAAAGCCTTTTTCACTACTTTCTGAAGATACTAATTTCACAACAAGCGCCTTGTTACCATGCAATTATTCCAATCGTGCATTTCTCCCAGATTCCATCTGTCCTCGCGCTCTCTAAATGAAAGACAATCATGTAACCACCTTTCATTATTCACTATTTTACTTTCAGCAAAGGTACCCTGAAAGAAATGATTTCCTCTGAAAGGGACTTTTATTCAGTTTCAAAACCAATTTTCTCCTATTACT
>NW_010286928.1:2807-3548 GCF_000700745.2 Antrostomus carolinensis
TTAACCCCACCCCGGGAAAAAACCCGCCGTATCCATTTTCTGGCTTCGATTTCTGGTAATTTTAAAATATGCCATTACAATCAGGCAGAAATTATACAGTTTGAAAAGAGAATGAAGTGCTGCTTATTCAGAGCCTGAGCGCACTCGACTGCCAGGGAGCTCGTCTCTCCCCGCCGGGACTCGGGGTTCATTACGCAGCCCCGGTCCCACCGCACCACGGCTCCCTGGCACGCACCCACCGGCACACCGGGGTGAGCTTCCGCCACCGACCCCATCGCTGTGGGGTGGCCCTGGGTTGGGGCACCCATGGCCACTCCGGGGACGGCTGCACCAGCCGTACCTGAGCTGCACCTACGCAGTGACCTCGGGGACAGTGTCCCACCAGCTGTCACCATCTGGCTGATTAGTGGGTGGACGTCACCTCCTCCCTGCAGTAAGGCTGGCACCTCACCAGGACACTGTCCCGTGTCCCTGTCCCCACAGCCCGGGCACTGGCAGGTGGCTCGTGCTGCTGCATCAGGTCCCTGCTGGTCCCTGGGGAAAGGGGGACCAAGAGTGAGGAGAAAGGACCGGGGAGGGGGCGAGCAGATACTGAGCAGCCCCCACAGGGCAGGGTGTGGCCTCTGGTGAGGCACCAAATCTGGGTGCCAACAGGAGGGAGGGCCAGGGAGCAGCCCTGGGGAAGGGGGTGCTGGTGGCTGGTCACAGGAGCCGTGAGCACCCAAAAACAGGGGTCCCCTG
>NW_010286929.1:0-212 GCF_000700745.2 Antrostomus carolinensis
GCCCCCCCCGCCACCCCCCAACCCCCCGCGCTCATCACCCTTGTTGGTTGGTGAAGGGGGGGGGGGTTTAATTCATATTTCCCCCCCCAATCCTTCCCACCCACTTCCCCAGCACCTCCCTGACCCGACCTAGTGCGTGAAAAAAGGGAAAAAAAGAAAAAAATAAAGAAAGAAAAGAAACCCACCAAAAACCCCACAAAAGTGACAATCCC
>NW_010286930.1:0-1089 GCF_000700745.2 Antrostomus carolinensis
TTAGGGTTGAGGCTAGGGTTAGAGTTCAGAAAACCACACAGCCCAGAGATCCAGGGACATTGACAATCATAAAGGCATGCCAAAGGAAGTGCAACACTGCCTGAACTTTGCAGCCTTCGTGTTTTCCCAACTGGAACTTGCCTCAGCCTAGTGGTGCCTCTTAGGCTGAGCCTAGGGTTAGGGTTAGGGTTGAGGCTAGGGTTAGAGTTCAGAAAACCACACAGCCCAGAGATCCAGGGACATTGACAATCATAAAGGCATGCCAAAGGAAGTGCAACACTGCCTGAACTTTGCAGCCTTCGTGTTTTCCCAACTGGAACTTGCCTCAGCCTAGTGGTGCCTCTTAGGCTGAGTCTAGGGTTAGGGTTAGCGTTAGGGTTGACGCCAGGCTTAGGGTTCAGAAACCAACACAGCCCAGAGCTCCAGGGACACTGACAATGCAAAAGGATGCCAAGAGGAGTGCGATACTGGAAGAACCTTGCCACTTTTATGTTTTTTTTAATGGGGCTGGCCTCAGTCACTGCTCTTTCTTAGGCTGCACCTGGAGCTAGGGTTAGGGTTAGGGTTACGCCTAGGGTTAGGCTTTGGAAAACCACAAAGCCCAGAGCTCCAGGGACACTGACAATGCAAAAGGATGCCAAGAGGAGTGCGATACTGGAAGAACCTTGCCACTTTTATGTTTTTTTTAATGGGGCTGGCCTCAGTCACTGCTCTTTCTTAGGCTGCACCTGGAGCTAGGGTTAGGGTTAGGGTTACGCCTAGGGTTAGGCTTTGGAAAACCACAAAGCCCAGAGCTCCAGGGACACTGACAATGCAAAAGGATGCCAAGAGGAGTGCGATACTGGAAGAACCTTGCCACTTTTATGTTTTTTTTAATGGGGCTGGCCTCAGTCACTGCTCTTTCTTAGGCTGCACCTGGAGCTAGGGTTAGGGTTAGGGTTACGCCTAGGGTTAGGCTTTGGAAAACCACAAAGCCCAGAGCTCCAGGGACACTGACAATGCAAAAGGATGCCAAGAGGAGTGCGAGTGTGGTATTGCCCCAAACATGAAGCCATCCTGTGTTCCTGATTGGAACTCCCATCAGTCCAA
>NW_010286931.1:0-14012 GCF_000700745.2 Antrostomus carolinensis
AGCCCCTGCAGTCCGGCACCTTCCTGCACCACCTCGACCGCGTCACCCAGGAGGTCCTGGCCGCCCTCATGGCCGCCCAGAGGAGCGGGGCGCAGCCCGGCGAGGTGGTCCGCGTCCCCGGCGTCGCCGAAGGGCTGGTGCTGCAGCGGCCCGTGAGCCTGGCCGAGCTGAGCCGGCTGCGGAGGCAGTTCATCACCTACACCAAGATGCAGCCCAGCGATGAAAACTTGCCCCAGCTGGCCAGCATGTTCCTGCAGTACCTGAGCCGCAGCATCCAGTGAGCCCTGTCACCTGTGCCACGCACAGCAGTGGCCGTGGTCCGGTCCCACAGTACTTGGGACGGTAAGAACCTGCCTTCCAGCCACAGACCTCGCGGAGCTGGGATCCCCTCTGTCGCACATCAGATCGTGTGGCAACAGCGGCTCTGGGAAGATGAATGCCGTGTCCCTGCAGCAGCTGTATTGCTAAGAGGATCTGTAGGGATGCTGGTCCCTCACCCCCGTGTTCTCCTCACTTGCATCCCTCAAAAAGGAGAGCTACTGTTGCGTCTGCAAGCAAGTGAAGTCTATGGAGACCTAAGCCCCAGTAGTCAAGTAGTGTCTGAACCCAAAAGCCCAAAAAGTGGTGACCATAGGGAAACTTTTCCCCTCCACGTTGGCACGTGTATATCTTGAATAAGAAGATTGTTTTTTCAAGACTATGTCCAGATAATGTCAAATTGCAGAAGAGACTTCAGGTCCACACCTGGAACAGGCTGGATTTTTGGGATGTGCCTGTTTCAAAAAAATCATACAGAACCCAGAAGATAGATTTGCAAACTCCACGCAACAGAAGGATGCTTGCTTAGCAAACTCAAACCTCTCTGCTTCAGGTTTAACAATAAATGTGTGCCTTAAATGGAGTCTTCATTTACCTGCAGGACTGTTTTATTGAAATAACTTGCTGTGTCTTTTCTCTGCAAGGTCTTCATTAAACACCTTTAAAAACACTAATTGTTTAAGAATGAGTATGTCATAGAAAAAATGAGCCAAAATGACAGTGTTCTGGGTGAAACTCTCCTAAAAGTCTGTACCAGCTGTGATGGGTAACTCAGTTTTGCACTTAGTTTCAACTAATTTCAGGTTTTGCTATACTATATATATAGCTTATATAAACTTTTCACTTTCTGCTGGATGCTTCATGCCTCATTTTAATAAATTGTGACTCTTGGCTTTAATTGTATGTGTAGTGCTACCTGGGAGGAAATGGTAAAGTGGGGCAGGGAGGTTACTTCAATTACAGTGGCTGTTTTTCTGACACACTAGCTTGCTAGGTGGATTTATGTATTGCAGAACTGAGATATGACTGCAAAAATGTTTTGATGTAAGTAAGTTTATTTTCACAGTCAAAGTAAAGAGAATAAAGCTGATAAAATACATTCAATATATCTAAAATTTATGTGAGTTCTCACTAAGAATTGGTATTTCAGGACTGTGAGCACTTCCATTTAGTGTTGCTTTGAAAATCATTCAACTTAAAAAAAAAAAAAATACTGTTGCACTACTGATTACCAGATGATTGAGCTCTTCTGACATGAGGCACTGATTCTTGATGATAAGAACAATATATATTTTCCAGACTTAAATCAGCCTCTCCTCAAGAAAGAGACAAAATCATGTTGGACTATGTGGAAACAATGGGAAAAAAGTGCTTTTTTTCTCACCAGAGAGAGGACACTGATGCAATACAAGCTTTACCAGGGAAATGTGTATTCTTGCTCCTCACTCCAGACAAAGGCTTATGTGAGGATGATAACATATTGTTTAGTTATTAATTGGAGACTTCTGCTTGAACTACTCTAAATGCTGATTGCTTCCTCTCCACCCTTTCCTGGTTCTGAAGGCCATGACTGAATGCTGCTAAGTAGAGATTTCCTTTCATATCTATCTGCAGCTAAAGAACTTGTACTTCAGTTCTGTTAGTAATTAATATAGTTGCCATCATGTGTGAAGGTATTTGTAATTTTTCTGTTTGTGAGAAATTCACTTAATTTTTAACTCCCAAAACAGGTGACAGAGTTTATAATAGCAGAAAGCTTAAACTTTGGTTTGCTTGGCATATCCTGAAAGAAGTATCCATGCAGTATGTTCTCTGTGTGTTCTCTTCCTTCTTTTCCTTCACCTAGTTTTAGGCTGTTCTTACTCTCTGGAAGCTGTATCATCATTACCAGCTTCCCTTGGATACTCTTCCATAGCTTAAGGGGTTTATTGGTAAGAGAAAAGAGGTGAGATACCCGGTTCTTGCTCTTAGTTTTTCTTAGTTTATTGCCCTATTCAGCTTTCACCAGTTCAACTGTTGGTGGAAACAATCACAGTGTTAGGAAGGATTTCCACATGCAGCAATGTGGAGGTAAGTGATGTACTAAACAGCAACAAAAGTTGCCTGTAGTTGTATCACTTTTCTTCTTAGAAAGGTAAAATTGATACAAAATAGTCAGGAGCAGTGAAATGGTGGATTAATTGGATCACCAGCACTAAAACCAGGAAGTATGTGAAATTAAGGCCTCTTTGTCTAACTGCATAATGCAGCCTGAGTGTGTTATAAAGGAGCTTAGAGAAATTGAACTTGGTAAGCTTGACTTTGTTGGTAGAAGCTAAAACGCTAAAGGGATTTTTGAAGAACAGGGTTAAATAAAACATATCTCAGGGTGATGGAAACTTCACTTCAGGGTAGTATAGGTAGTAAAGGTCAAGTGAATTATTTGGGAAGAGAGAGAGAATAATAAAGAATAACCTTGGTCCTTTTGCATTGCACTTTACTTAGGCTGCAGTTCCATGCAGCCCTGTCCTGCTCCTTCTCAGTCCTGACACTTGTCACATTTGTCACAGATTTTATTTCGACATACCAACATGTAGGAAGCTAGCCTGGCAGCCAGAGGGTTTGCCAGGTTACTGTGTTTGGTTATTGCTCCATGGAGGGTCTTAGTCACAGGAGGTGACTGCAACATACAGACCATAGTGGGGAGAGGGATGGGTGTGTGACTGTCACCCACTGGATTGCCTTAAGCAGCCACGAAAATCCATCCTGAGATCTCTCAAACAGCTAGTGTCACTAAACACCTCTGGTAAAAAAACTGCATGACCAGTTGTGTATCTCAGCAAACCTAAACTAGTAAGAGCAAACCTTTCAAAGATAAAATCTCCTCTAGAAGAGCAGTTCTTGGCTGGCAGTTATAGCAAATTATTATTCTACATGTTTTAAGATTGGGAAAACCTTTTGCAAGACGACCTTAGAATGCAGCAGAATCTCTTTACATCTCTCTTATTTTCTATTACATTTAGCTTTTGTAGAAGTCTTGACTGTTAAAATGTATGTGTAATAGAATTTGGTTTAGTCTCAACTGTTAAGCTTTCTTTAAAATTTTCTTCCTTTCTTCCTTTTTTTAGTGGTTTGCCTCTAATGGTTATCATCCACAAGTCTTGGTGTGGAGCTTGCAAAGGTCAGTGTGTTTAATACCAGAGCTTGCTGAAATTTCTAATGAACTTTCGTATACAGATCATGTAACTGAAAAACATGAACTTTGCATTCAAAATGTAGCTAATGGTATTTGTATTTCATTTAGAGCAATATAATATTGCACCACTTTACCCCTTAGCACTGCCAAAAGCCAGCCATGTCTAAATGCTAGCAAACAACAGCTGTAATACTGCACTTCTGTACTGGCTGCAATTTCTCCTGCACTTGGCTGTAAAAAATGAAACACAATGAATGATCTTCACGAATTAAGTGTAAATTGCCTTACCTTTCAGCTGGTGGTTCTTCAAAGATGAGGCTTTGTCTCTTTCAGAATCATGAACAAACAAGCTGGGTGTAATGGCTAAGCCTGAAGGATGAGGAGATTGAGTGAGAACAGCAAGCTTTTTGCTTCTGTCCCATTGGTTCAAATATGACCCCATATGTCTTTTGGCCAAGCCTCATCATACAGCTGCTCAGCAAGGATTGCTTCAGTTTCCTGCTGTTCTGAGCCTGGCTGGAACAGTTTGATACCTACCTTCCATTTACTCACTGCTTATTGAAAAGTACCAGCTCTCCAGAGGGAGGAATGAAGTTGAGATTTTGATGCTGAGCTGAAAACCTGAAATATTTTCTTCTGTCTTTACACATCTCTCTCTTTTTTTTTTTTTTTTCCCCCTTTTAATTAGCTTTAAAGCCAAAGTTTGCTGAATCCAAGGAGATCTCTGAACTTGCCCATAATTTTGTTATGGTCAACCTTGAGGTAGGCTGCCCTTTGATTTGTATTCATTTATTAAACATTTGGAATCCTGCTTAACTGGTTGCATCCTGTTTCTGTACATCCTAGATCATGCACTTCTGAATAGGTATTCAGGGTTGATTGATAGAGCTGATTGTTTTGAAAAGAATTTTCTTCAGTCTGGTTATTTTAATTGTGTTTATAAACCTGGCTCTCTGCCATTGTCTCTTTAACAATTTGTACCTTGTGTCAGTCTTTTGCTGCAATGAAGGAATTAATATAAATTCTCTCATGACATATCAAACATTCCTACACCAAAGTGGAGCATTTAATGCAAATTGTCAGAACAGAAAAATATTATTATTTTAACAAATGATACTTGTTTAGGTAAAAATAACTTGCTTTCCTTTGAGAGTGGAAGATAAGGTAGTTACCTAGTGTCTGTTCAAGATGTAAATTGCTCAGGGTAAATGGAATCTGAAGGCAATAGCTTGTTTGTTTAAAATGAGTGCTGTGTTTTTGTAGATATCTTGCTAATATGTTCCCTTTCTTCGGTCTTACTTTGGTAGGATGATGAAGAGCCAAAGGATGAAGCCTTTAGTCCTGATGGGGGTTACATTCCCAGAATCCTTTTCATGGGTAAGGCATCCACAGCTCTTGTATCCACTCACAGAACTTTGTTCTTATTGTTACCACCTAAATGTCCTGTTTGATTTCTTGTTTCATAGACCCCAGTGGAAAAGTCCACCCAGAAATCATAAATGAGAAAGGAAACCCCAGCTACAAGTATTTCTATACCAATGCTGATCAAGGTATGTGCAAAGTAGTTTGAAGTGCGTTTTTAGTGAGATGAAACTCTGGGTGTGTCCTGAGTGAAGGACACACCTTCACTTTTGAGTGGAGAAAAGTGATGATACTTTACAGCGTAACTGGGAGCTGTTAGATACAACATGAGTGAGTGGTTCTCCTAGGCCTTGAGGAGCCATGTTCAGAATCATGATTCACCTTAATACCGACTATAATGTCTATAGGACCTAAACTTGGTCTCCAGCTGTGGCGTGGAAAATCATGCGATTTGCATGATCCAGCTACAGATAGTTGGGGAAAAAGGCATAGGACTGGGTTGTGGGTTTTGTTTTTGGTTTTGGTTTTTTCCCCCACAGGTTAATTTGTAGATCTACCTTCTGTAACTCTTATTTTAAATCACTTTCATTACCAGGCCACCTTGATGTTTTCATCTTGAGATTAATAGTTGCTGTCTCTCTGTCTAATCTTTCAGTTATCCAAGGGATGAAAGAAGCCCAGGAGAAGCTAACAGGTGATGCTTTCAAACAAAAACACCTGGGAGATGAACTATAATGAATACACTGAACAATGCTTTTTCATCACTTCAAAACTCTAAAAGGAAATGATTAAACAGACCAAGAATGTAGATGCACTGGAGGGACATAATTCTCCTGTCAACAATGTTAGGTTAAACCCTGTTTGGAGTTCACACACATGCATCAATTACAGCGTTATCTCCTCCTCTGCCTGGCAGTTTGTACTGTCATGGTTATTTGCAACTAAGTCATGTGCAAACACATCAGTTTGTGTGTTTGAGCAACCACTAATATTTGGTGTGAAAAGGGAGGTGTGTAGGGCAAAATGTTGATTTGAGGACAAACAATGTAATTGGAATAACCAGCAGTAGCTGACATTTTGACACTTAATCCGGGTTGGATCCCTCTTTTCTCACTGGTATTGTGTGATCCCATTGTTTTTACTGGGGATTCATATGAATGGGGCATGTTCCTGGGCCAGGCGTTTTTTTGACCTCCCAAACCATTAGTTCTGCCACTAAACCAAGCAGAATACATTTCATGAATGTCCAAGTAGCATGTGAAATTATTAGCTCTGGAAACATATTTTTGTGTAAAACTGTGTGTGATTCATCTTTATTTGCCTTTGGGCAGAAATTTAACTTTTTCCTTGTGCACTCACCTTTTCATTGTTTTATCAAGTGAGGGTGGGTCATGTTGAAGCTTTATGGGGGTTCCCCTTTTATTCTTTGAATGTTTTATGGCGAATGCCTTGCCATCACATTGTACTGTATTTTTGTACCAGGGTGAAAATTAAACCTTTTTAAACATAAGTATGCAGACAGTGTTTTGTGGTTAAGGGCATAGCTTTCCATTCTTGAGGGTGGGGGAATATATTTCTGTTTGTGTTGCAGTGGTTATTAATGTTGAGTGTCACAGGTGAAGAAGGTTTCTCCTTTTTATAATTAAAACCCAACAGTTTCTTTTAATGTAATTATAATTCAGCCATTCTTATTCTACCTATACTGTTAAGGGTGGGGTAATATCTACTGGAGATTAAAATAAAAATAGAGGGGAAGAAAATCAGCTCTCTTGACCTGCTGGTAATGCTTTTCCTAATGCAGCCCAGCATGCTGTTGGCCTTCTTTGCCACAAGGGCGCATTGCTGGCTCATGGTCAACTTCTCTGCCTGGACTCTCACATCCTCCTCTGCAAAGCTGCTTTCCAGCCTGTCAGCCCCCAGTCTGCACTGGTGCACAGGTTATTCCTCCCCAGGTGAAGGATATTGCATTTCCCTTTGTTGAACTTCCTGGCAACCCTCTCTGCCCAGACCCCCAACCTGTTGAGGTCCTTCTGAATGGCAGCACAACCGTTTGGTTATCAACTGCTGTCCCCAGTTCTGTATGATCTGCTGGTTTCCTGAGGGTGGACTCTGTCCATTCATCCAGGTTGTTAATAGAGATATTAAAGTATTGACCCCAGGAGTACTCCACTAGTGATGAACCCCTTTCAGCCCAGCAGTTCTGCCAGTTTTCCATCTCCCTCGCTGCCCGTTTATTTAGGTTGTGCTTCATCAGTTTGTCTATGAGGATGCTGTGGGAGATGGTGTCAAAAGCCTTACTAAAGCCAAAACAATGCCTGCTGCTCTCCTCTCATCCACCAAACTAGTCATCTAAAGGAGATAATCCTGTCCAAAAGGCACTTGCCATAATTTCCTGTAACAAACACAGATAATTTTCTACAGATAATTTTTGAAGAGCTATCTGAGGACATTTGTTGGGGAAACTTGTTGTATACAATAAACCCAAGTTGTCTACTGGGTCCATTTTTACTCTTCAGTAGCATAATGAATTTTACTTTCCCAGCGAGTCTGCCTTTAAGGGATTTTAGACACCAAAACTCAATTGGGCACTAAAAGACAAGGACTCAGTGGAAATAATGGGATTATTGCGCGTCCTAAAAGCTATTCTACAGGTTTTATCCTCTGTTTCTCTTGCGAATTGTTTAATAAATTAAACATGAAATTGAACTCGCAACTATTCTCAAGTTGTATCAGCCTTCAAAGTAAATAGTTCTGTGTAAGTCCTGAAAAAGGATTTGGGTTTTGCAAAATTTTCTTTTTTTTCCCAGATGTATCAGTTGACTTAGTAAAAAAATAAGTCCTATCTGATGGTTCTTACTTCGTTTATAGCCTTGGATTGACATGACTGTAAAAAATCATTGATGCAGGTTTTTTTTTACTTGCCACCAGGGGGAGGACTCTGCTTTTTCATCTGAGATATGGTTCAACAAATAATAATGAAAAAAGCAATCTCTGATGCAAAATAGCAGGGTGCACCTCTGCGATTTTCCAAGCACACTTTTGCAGCAGCTCAGCCCTTGTCTTATCTCTGCAGTGAAATTATAGCCTGCGAGTTGTACGTCGTTGGTCCCAAAGCCTTGCTTTACAAAATGCTCTGATGTCACAAGCGACATGCCCTGAAAGTCATTTTGAAGTTCTCCATCTAGAGAGATCTCCTTTCAGTGAGATGTGGGAAATGTGCTTCATCATTTACATTTAAGACCATTCTGATTCAAAATTACTTTCCTTCCTTCAGCCCTTTCTGCTTTCCAGACTTGCTACTTTTAAAGGCAAAACACTCCATAGTCTCTTTTCCTTTATTTGGCTGCCTCCTTTCTTTCTGATCCTTTCTACCCTATGTTCAGACCTGGTGAGCTGGTACAGCTTCCCCACTCCCCTTGTACTTGCTCTTTTCTAGACTGTGCTTTGGTCCTCTGTAGCAAGATGGAGCTTGGCACTTGCTAGCCCACTTGGTGCTTAGCTGGGCTCTCGGTAGAATATGACGTTTGTGCTGCCACAGCTTGGCTGCTGGGGGCAGCTAGTTAACAAGTGTAGAAGCTGTTTCACATCTCTGGATTGCAGGATAAAATTACTTTTGATCTGTTACTTAAATATTTTTCTCTTTCTACCTGTTAGTTTTATACCTGGACATTTTATTTGCTAACTCCTAATGCAGATTCTTTACACCGTCTGCTTTTTAATCTAGATCAGGTGATAAATGCTGATTGGCATTTTCTTCTGTGCAGAGGGATACATCTTGAACCTTTCCTCCAACAGTTGCTTTACGTACGTTGTGTAACTCCATGCACACAAGCAACTCCACAGGGTTTAGAGGAGCTGCGTACAGGTCAGTGTTTGTTGGAGTTGCGTTTAAAGTTAATTATACACTGTAGCAGCTCAACAGTGCACAGTAACCAAGGCCTCAAATTAGTTTGCCCCCATCAGCTTTGTTTTGTGTGCATGCCCATCTGCTTATGACTTGTAATAAACCTCCATACTTACATAACTTCTTTAGATACATCCCGGAAATCCCCTTGGATTCTCAGCTTCTACTCCTTTTACGGTGATAACAAAACTCAAAGACACTTCAAAATTCTTAGTATAGACCCAGGGAACTGCCAGGCCAAATCAATCTCATGCAAACAAACATGCTGTCAGCTCCCTTTCTCCCAGAAACAACACCCAGAGGAAAAAAAACCCAAAGTTAATTAAAGAGTGACTGGATTGCAGCTAGCCATCTGGCTGCCTGGGAGCAGAGGTTGCGTTGTGCACCTGGGGCTGAACAGGCTTTAAGGAAGTGTCAGCTAGAGATTCAGGAAACCTTTCCTTTGCCCTGCTTAGCAGCAGGGAACAAAAGTGCAACAACCAAGAACACCATCATGGCCAGAGTGTCCCGTCCATCATCCTGGCATGCTGAGTTTAGGAGTCAGCTGCTTCAAATGCACTTTTGTCCCCATGGCTGTTGGTCTGCCATCATATCCAGCCTGTATCAAACTGCTAATGAGCTTCATTCATTGTCCTCACTTACAGCTTGTGTAATGAATAGCTCTGAAATGAGATATTATTAAACCCATATGAATGCAAGGTCATAATCCTCAAGGTGATGAAACTTTTTGGCAAAAGGAGAGACATTTGTATTCGCATTATGCTACGATACTCATTTGCAGCTGACCCAGTATTAAGCCTGGTTGGGTTTGCCTAACCAGGAGAACCACTCCAGGGCTATTCCTTGACAACCATGACTACACATAGTTCAAAACTTGAGACCTGAGGATGGAGATTCAGAAAGTAATAAAGGTGGAATTACACTGAGCAGAACTCTCTCCAGAGAGCGGGATAAGAAGGGGAACTTCACTGCGAGTTCATGCTCACCTCAAAGAAAGCAAAGCCCAAGGGTGAAGTTTATCTAAAAGGTTCCATCCCACTTCCAGACAGCTGCATAACTTGTCTTTGGGGCTAACCGGACAGGGGAGCTTGCTGCCTGGAGGGAACCAGGAAACAATCATGAAAGTCTCTCAAAATGGTAAAAGTCACTTTTGTCTCAAAGCTATTTGTCATAGTAACTCATGCCCCCTTTCTTCCTCCAAGGAACAGGTGCTGATTTGTTAAGCAGTTTAGTCAAATAAACTCAGTTTGCTTTTCCTTGCAAAGTTTGTCTAAGATAAGGAGTGGCTGCATGCAGTTCCCAGGCCTGCCATTGTCCAGGGAGCACCACTCCTACACGCGAGGTGCTGATTCACTCTCGCAGCGCCAGCCTGGTGCCACCACGTCAGCGTGTCCCGAGGAGAAGGAATCTCCACCGACAGCTGCCAGCCAGTTCCCATGGCCTGTCACAGGCAGTGGGGACAGAGTCCAAGACTTGTGTGACCCTGTGACCCTCTGCAGGCTGCGACAAATGTTATGGCACAATTTTGTAATGGCTAAATCTGCGGTAGGCTCCTTTGATTAGGGACCAGAAAAAAGAGAAAGGGGTCCCAAACTTCTCCATTCATAACTACGTTGGAAGCAGACAAGGTACTGGCTGGCCTGTGCTCACAGCGTTCCAGGTTCTGACTCAGAACAGCAAGAGAGGCCGTTACACACCACCCTGTGCTGGCATTTGTCCCAGGATGGGGCAGAGCGGCCCATCAAGCAAGGTGCAGGGAGCAAGTAGGGTACTTCCCGAGCTTGGGATCACTGAGTGGGTGGGTGCTGCAAAAACGATGGAGTGTTTCTGAGCTGCTCCTGTGTTCTGGTTTCCTCTGACCAACACAAGCACCTCCTTCTCAATTTCCTGTGTTCCTGCCCCCCTCATGATGTGGGGGATGAAGGGGTGATAACTTCTAGAGATCCCCCTTCTCAAAAGGGCATGATCCCATTGCTGCCACTCCAAGCCAAGGCAAAGGAGCGAAGGCCCATAGGAGCTGCAGGAGGAGCAGAGACAGGGCTGAAGGGGCAGGACAGTCTGGACTACTAAATCTGTCTGAGGCTATAGGTAACTGGTTAGAGAATCACAGGATGGTTTGGGTTGGAAGGGACCTTAAAGATCATCCAGTTCCACCCCCCCTGCCATCAGCAGGGACACCTTCCACTAGATCAGGTTGCCCACAGACTCATCCAACCTGGCCTTGAACACTTCCAGGGAGGGGGCATCCACAGCTTCTCTGGGAAACCTGTTCCAGTGTCTCATCACCCTCACCAGAAATAAATTCTTCCTAATACCTAATCTAAACCTCCCCTCTTCCAGTTTAAAGCCATTAAACTGGCTGGTTGCTGATTAGAGATCATCTGTTGCTACATACTAATTTTTGGACCATTTTACACATGCATAGCATGGTGTAGGTAGATGTGCTGCAGAAATTTTAATTGATAATAAGAACTGCAGATGTTCTTTCTGCTCTCTGAGTGTGTTTCAGGACACAACATAACACGCTCTGCGTAAAAGAAGCTGCACTGGCAGCACAGTCAAATTTGGATGTCACTTCATTGTGCTATTTCTAATATTATGAACAGTTTTCAAGCTCCTGTTTGTAAGGATTTTGGTGCATTAGCCCTGTTAAAGACAATGAAATTCACGAGTCTTGGGGACATGAAGAAACACCTGGGTGAGTGCTACCTATTCAAATAAGGAGGATTTTGTTTTCTCCTTGTGGTTGGCATATTTTCACCTAGCTTCCCTGGACACCAGCTGGTAATGAGCTGAAACTGCTGCTTTGTGTGCAAACTGTGCTTCTCTGGGATACAATTTTGTCTGTGTATGCCCAATGCTTATTGTGAGCTTAGACGACGAGTCCTTCAGACTCAGAGTCATTAGTATTATTACTACTTCCAGCATCACACATAGCAGACCATCACCCTTGATTTAAGTGCTTTGGTGCTGCTCTTGCTTTAGTAATAAATAAATCAATAAATAAAATATTGGTTTTAAGAAAAAGGGAAGTGAAAAGATTAAAATTGTTTCCTTAGATCAATTGCACTGTGTGAGGATGCAGAAGCTTGAATTAGAAACGTTGGGAGAGTAGTAAGTAGAGTATGTGTATTGTGCTTGATAAATGTGCTTGCATGACTGCTGTGAGAGAGTGAGATAGAGCCACATGTCAGAAAACAAGATAAAGTGTAACATCTGCTCTTCCCTTCCACCTCCGTGGGCTTGTGGGAGTTCTCTCCTGTTTCCTCGTTTGCTCACCTATAAATCTAAAATAATACAGACCTTCCCCACTAGAAATTGTGTAAGCAACTCATGACCATACAACGTTAAATCCTGGAAGGGAAGTGCCCTAGGAGAGCTAACAACATTCACTCCATACATTACAGAAACATGGCTAAACAAAATGATAGGCAGAAAGAATCCCTACAAATTCCCCTGTCTCCTAACTGCCTGAGTGCATCCCTTCTTCTCTCTGTTCGTCCTGCCCGAGAAAGGGCTCATATATAAACACTGACATTTCAGGGATGGGGTGAAATCTGGAAAAGTCTTTGGAAATTAGGCTCAATGGTGGCTCTGCCTAAGTCATAATGTGCCCTTTCCATCAAAGGTGTAGGTATCTGCCCATGATCACTTGCCTTCCGTGCTGGCACTTCATAGGGCTGTTGCCTCATGTTGCGTTTCTAGATTGAGCACCAGTTAGCAGGCAGAGGGAAAAGCATTATCACCATCACTGCAGAAGATGTGGAAGTCAGGTTTTGCAAAAGGCAGAGATCACATTTTCCAGAGCAATGAGAGGACTGCAAGGAGCTAAAAAGACTTCTGCAGGTGTCAAGCCTGTTAGGTTGTCTTTGAAATAACTATTGTAATGAGCCTGGGATTTTGTTAGGCTATGTTGCCTACACAAAGCTGATACCTTGCTTAAGGCTTAAATCAGGGCCTGACTCATATAACAATAATTTTAGTTAGGGTCTTGATGGCAAATAAACATTGTAATTCTACATGAGGGTAGAAAATCATCCTGATGCTGGGTAGAATTGTCCCTTGGGGCATCTGGCAGATAGCTCTGCCTTGAATAAAATGGAGAGGCTGTACGGCATCTCTGATCTGCAGTGAGAAGAGGCATTCCTCAAAGCTTCTCTGCATCTCTCCTGTGACTGTTCCTAAAATGCACACCTCTTCCTTAAACGCAGACCTTGGCATTATGGTAGTTATACAGCACTACCGCACTCTCTGGCTTTCTACATTCTCACAATACTGTTAACTAGTCAACTGCCCTGGGGAAAATGTAGCAACAAAAGCAATTTACAGACTCCTTTAATGTGGCTGAACTTTAAAGGCTAAAGCTTGTCCAAGGGCTGGTTGACCTACAAGCCAGTCCAAAGATGGTTACTGAAGATCACCAGATGTGCAAAAAGCTTTTGCAAGTAGACAAAGTGATCTCTGTCCTGTCTGGGCAGTGTCCAAGGTGATCAAAGTGCTGCACATCAAACACAATGCACATCATGATGAGACTGGGCAGGAAAGGAACGGTGCTCTGAGGGACGTGACGGTGTAGATGCACCCGCACCCCCCAATTTTAGAGCCTGTGTTCAGACGCGGTCCCTGGAGGCTGCTTAGCTGGTCAGTGAGAGGATAGGAAATCTGCAATTCCAGTATCTTTAGGTGGCTCCTGCTCCAGCCCCCCCTCACAAGGAGCTGCTCTCTCCCAGGGCCGATCAAGAACCTTATCTTTGTGCTTAGGCACTTGCTTAAAGCCTGGCAGTGGGAAAGCTCTGTCATCTTTGCTGACTGTTTGGGAAGCACCTCATTAGTTATCTCAGAGACACGTTTACAATGACCATGATTTTGTTCACTTTCTCTAGGGGATCATCTCTGAAAGCTGTTTCAGTTTCCCAGCAAGGGATAGGCCACAACCAGGTCTCTGATTTTGAACTTGGGGTCTGTTTGTAGGATTTTAAAGCCAAGGGGGTCTGCTGCAACCTCTTCATCAGACCTCCTTCAGGCAAGCAGCCTAGAGAGATTGCAGCCACTGCCTCATTTTTTTTTGTCTTCTCACCAGAAGAGACGTAGTTCTTGATGCCACAGCCACCATCACTAGGCTTCAGAGTTAACAGTTCTACTGAATTCCAGACCGTGTATCGACTGTGACAAGAATGGCAACTTAAGGTCGCATCTGGGACTCGGCTCCCTGCCACCGGGGTTCCAGGAACGCCCGAGGCGATTCACCCCCCC
>NW_010286932.1:0-205 GCF_000700745.2 Antrostomus carolinensis
CATGAAGGGTGGGGGTGTGGACCCCAAGTTGGGGGGTTGGAACCTCAAGGGGATGGTGGAATCTCAAATTGGGGTGGGGGAACCTCAAGTTGGAGAGTTGGAACCTCAAGTTGCAGTGGTAAAAGCTTAAGTGGAGATGCTGGAACCTCAAGTTCGGTGGTGGAACATCAAGTTGGGGGCTGGAACCTCAAGCTAAGATAATGGA
>NW_010286933.1:0-11686 GCF_000700745.2 Antrostomus carolinensis
CCAACCCCTGTAATTCTGTGATTCTGTGATTAAAGAGAAAAAAAAAGCCAGCAGTGAAAATACCAGAAGTGAGTACAGGATCAGTGAGAGTTTAATATGATGAAGCTGTCAAATGACAAAACCAGTGTAGTACTGGGACCTTTGGTGAGTAGGTGAGTAGGTGTAACATTGCACAACGGCACCTATAAAGAATTTTGATGGCTTTTATAATATCAGGAGTACAGGAAATAGGATTGGATATGGCACTGTTGATAGGGTCTGAATTTGGTCAGTGGTAGTAAAACTATCCCCTAATAGTCTAATAATCATAGCAATTCCTTGAGAGGTCTCTTACTCAATTATCCTCTTATTTTCCAATTTAGGCCAGAGACAGAAGTAAGGCTGGACCAGGCAGACCTCTCTGACATGCTGTCATTCTCCTCCCACCTGATAGAAAAGGAAAAAAAATGAAGAGGGGAAAAGAAGGTACATTGAACTTTGGAAACAGAGATATTTGCACTGAAGTGACTGTGATGGATGGTGCAACTGGCATCGTTTGTGGCTTGAGTATGGTGTATAGAAGCCTTGAAGAGGCGTCTGGCTTTGGAAAATCGAACTGATCAATACATAGTCAGAGAAATAATGTTTTAAGCTTTACAAGTGCAATTACTTTAAGGGTAGTAAACACTGCGGCCAGCCTCAGCAACATACACCTGAAATGATGGGTTTGGTCCTTTTCAGACGACAGGATTGTAATACTCGGCACTTTAATGTGCATTTGTTTCAACAGGAAGGAAAACTTTTTTTGGTTTTGGATAAAGAAGCATTGAGACTAAGTGAATCCTTTAGATCACAAGTAATGGTAGAAGGAACAATGTAGAATCCATACATCCTGGGTCTAATTATCATGAAAAAACACAGCCGTTTTATGCCAATCAAACAAGTGAAAGTGAATACAAGTATATGAATGCTGTGTTGTCTTCCTTCCTGTTTGGATCTCGGCATATTCTTACAATCTTTTTTTTATTAGGCTGATCACTATAGTATAAACAGGTCTTAAATCCTTGTAATATAGGTCCTAGAATTTATTTTTTGGATTTATGGCCTGACATCTACATTCCTGTGATTGAATGATGAACTTTTTAGCGTAGCCATTTATAACGAGTTTATAATTTGTCTCTTTTGCTTGAGAGTGTCCAAATTTGAGATTTTGTGATTTGAGATTTTGGTTGAGAGTGTCCAAGATTTGAGTCTCTGCCCCAGCAGAGACTCAGAGTAGATCATACAATGGTATAACATCCATTGGCTCTTTCAGAATATTGCTTTTAATGTAGCCTACCCTTATTTTGACCTCTTTCACACAACAGACCCATAAGAGGGTGGAGAAGGGGTTTTCACATTGCCTCAATGCAGTGATATAAGTTGGCTGTCTTGTCTTCCTAAGCTCTGTTTCAGCACCAGACAGGCCCCAGCACCGGTCACAGCCGAGCAGAGGCCAAACTAAGACACTGTGGACTGGGTCCTGAAGGCTTCTGCCTCCTGAGAAAGATGAAGGGGACCAAGCTGCACGTCTGGATGGCTAGGGCAGAGGGGTATTCACATAATCTTTGTTCCACTATGAGGTTGTTACAAACTCAGTTGGGAATTTAAGGGTTTTCTAAGTGAGAAAGGCATATACTGGGGAGGGTTGATAACTTGGAACCTACTTATTTATGCTTTTTTTTCTCTCCATGCTCACAGGAGGATCTAGTATTTTGAAAGAGCTAAAGCATAAAATTGATCATTTTTTTTTTTACTATTCTCATGGCTACACTGTACATACTCACTATCAAAAATATTTGAAATATTTGATGTTGAAATCCTTTTGGGGCATACTTCACGGACTTTCTGATCAATTGTACGTTTGTGGTTTTGCCTGTAGGTGTGCATTCATCTTGGAAATATGTCCATATTTTACTTGATCATGTTCATACCTTAGAGGGACCTCTTGCATTTCATGATCCACTGCCTCAAAATGCAAATCTAAATGAAAACAGGAAAATAAAAAGTATCTTTTCAGTATCTGCAGTATTATCAGAGTATTTACTGTACTTGACTTTTAAACTAAGAATATTTTTTATTATAGCAAATGTTCAGGCTCTTAACATGGAAGGGGCTAAATAACTGATCAGCCTTTTATGTGCAGGGTATGCTGCAGAGATAGAAAGGAAAGAAACATTTGCAGATTTGTAACATTTGAACATGTCCTTATTAAAAGAAATTAGCACATAGCCAGCAGCCTCACTTCTGGCAAGGCATCTAAATGCAGCTACACAAATAAGCCAGTTTCTGAAGTTAAGGCAATAGTCAACCCTGCTGAAGCAGAAGAATCTCTCTTTTCTCTTGGCTCATTGACAGAGATGCAGTCCTCTCCAAAGCCCAGAATTATCTACTGCTGTTAATCCTACTTCCGTTCACTGAGGATGCAAATGACCTTCAATTTACCCCATCTTTGACAACTTTGCTTGACTTCAATTACCAAAATTGCATGCATTCTTTCTGGATGAAATCCTTTCTGGAAATGCAGATCACGAGGATCTCCCCTCTCATCTGGTGCTTTCCAAAGCCTGTGAGGCAGCCCTGGCTCCTGCTGTACACAAGGTCACATCCCAGAACTGTTCTGTAATTAGAACTGACCACACAGATAGGCTTCAAGAGACTATGTAGCTGAAATGCAGAAAATATTCATTAAAAAAATATAAAATAAGTTGGTTTCAACTTGCATCATTGCTGCTTTCTGTTGGCAGCTTTCCTCCACGGTATTGCACATCACTCTGCCTCCATTCATTTGAGCAGAGGTAATTAATACCTTTTCCATTATTAAAGACTCAGGAACAGAAGATGAAATCCTGCCTTCGTTAAAGTCAATGGCAGAACTCTCATGAACTTCAGTTCCCTGAGTATCAGGCCAAAAAGGATTATTAGATCATCCTGTATATCATCGATATTGATGTTGTGTTGGACTAGTGCCTATCCTCCAGATGGCATCCAAGCTGTGAATCCTAAGGGACAGAAAATCTACTGCTATCCTTGGTGGTGACGTGTTCCCATGGTTAGTTACCATCGCACTAAAAAAAATTCCTGTCTTTTATCCTATTAAGTTTGCTCAGTTTAAAATTCCAGGCACTGATTTTTTTATAGCTTTTCTTTCCAAATTGAGGAGACTTTTCCTACCTACCATATTTTCTCCAGAAAGATGCTGATTCACTGTAATTTAATCTCTTTTTAAAATTCTAACATCTTTAACTACTCCATGTAATGACTACAATTTCCGGCACTTTGCCAGAAATCATCTTGTTTCTGTGTCTTTTGCCTGCACTTTTTTTCATTCTCTCCTAAGATGTGTTCAAAGGCCTCTGTGTGGTGTTTCAATTTCCATCTCACCAGCTCCACCTACAGCATTATCTTCCCACACTTCTGCTCACTGCAACCCCATCCAAGCACCCTGTGTGTGGTGCTGGGTTCTCACAGTGGCTGCTTGTCTGCTGTGGTCCTTACATCCTCTCCCTTGTACAGACACAGTTTGAGTACATTATTTCCAGGTGTAAAAGACTGCTTTGGACTATATTAAAATAAATTTTGGTGCAGTTAATCAAATAGTTCAGATCAGTGTGTATGATAGCCCAGTCCTCATTGTTACCATATTGTCAGTCCTTGTTCTCTTAAGACCACGAGTGCTATAGATCTGTTGTAGATCACAGAGAGCGTTGCATATGCTGCAGCCATGCATCCTGTATACAGCCCCATTAGAAATACTCACATTTGATAGTAATCTCCAAGGATAATTTTGAAATGCTTCATTTAACTTGTTCTCAAACCTATTTAAATATTCTTTATTGGTATTTCGCACTGCCTAAGCATACTCGGAAAGCCAGGTGAATGTCATGACAAAAGTCTCTCAGGTGGCGATCACATAGCTACATTTATCAACTAAAGTTAGAGTCTCACAGAAAAATGGGATATGTGGGGCCAGGCTCCTGTAGCGAAGACTCCTACGAAGCTGCCAAAGCTAAGGCTATAGCAGTAAATGGAAAGGAACTCCCAGTCATCCCAGTTAAAGGCAAGATTTATGTATTTAGTTGGTGTTCTGGGTAAATACAGCTTTCAGGCCAGGCAGGGATGCTGGACACTTTATACGAGCCCTCAGAGCCTTGGTACGTAATCATCATGATCAGGATAAGGAGAAATAATGACATTAATAAAGATACCTTGTACAGTAGGTAAACAGTTTATAAAGGCTTATCTCCTAATACAATTATGCCATTATTAGTATTTTATAACACCACTTTGTGTTTGACACTTCTATTGCAGCATGCTATTGCATAATACTTCACACTTCCGTAGCAAATTGCACCTGAGAATCTGACCCTCAATCAAGAATAATGAGTCAAGCTCCACAAAACTGCCCTGAAGCAGACCTTGTGCTGGTCCCAACCTCAAGATAATGAAAGGGAATGACAGTGAGGATAAGGAGTGCCCAAGGTCACTGAGAAAGTCTATGGCAGAACTGATTCTGGAACTAAATTTCCTATTTCCTTGCCTCAGGCTTTCACACAAGACTGTCCCCCTCCAAAGCAAAACATTGGAAAAAAATCATACCTTTTATTAAGAAATAATTTCAATATTGTGCATGGAGATGCCCCCAGGATGCTGGCGCTTTGATATACTAGAGAAGACTTAGTTAGCATGCAGTAAAAGAAAGCAGAGTTTGCAAAGCCAGGCTCTCAATAGTTGGGAAATGCTAGACCGAAGGCTTATGTGCCACCAAATTATGGTATTTTTCTGAAGATAATTCTTTCTGTGCACTGATTAAGTAGAAATAACTAAAGAAATAACATGCAATCATGTAATTAAAGAGGGCTTCAGGGTCATGTAGCCAGTCTAGCTGTTGTCAGTGACTCCTGCTTCACTAGCTCCAGAAGTTATAAAATGTGCAGCGAACGAGGCAGGGGACTGCAGGCAATTGAATGCTGCCCTGGAAAGACTGATGCTGTCCCTGCCTCTGTCATTTTTCATTTTCTTGTGGCCCAACAGGAGACGTCTGGGTCTAAATTAGAAAAGGGCTGAACATTCACAGCTGCACTTAAAATTGCTAACTGTGATTTGAACACATGGAAAAAATCAGGCTCTGAGCTTCTAAAATTGGGCACCCAAATTTAGACAATTCTAGGTTTAACATCTGTTCTTCAGGTCTCTCTGTTTCAGGTCCCTGGGCATAAAATTGAGGGAAAAGTAACCTCAAATCAGAGCTGTAGGAATACATTAATTCATGTTGGTAAACAGTGATAATATTGCAGAGAAATCATTGCAGTAAATCTCATTAGGAGATTATTAATTCAATAGAGGAACTGAAAAATTGTGTTAATAAAGTGTAAGTAAGGTTTGAGCCTACTGAAAGGGGAATATTTGACTAGCTTGCTGCTCAGTGGGATCTGTCCATCCTCCAGACAAAATGAGGCAGGAAAAAAAACTGTGGGAAAAAGATGTGACTGTGTCACTAGGCATAGTATTATTAACTGTACTCACAAGTGAGCTAAATTTGAGTTAATACTCTCCTAATTTTGGTGCTCCCTAACTTTTAAGAGGCTGAGCTCTTTATAAACACTAACATTGTTTTATTATATGCCTCTGCTTACTAAATTCTATGTATACCAATTTTTTCAGAATAGTTTGGGTGTAATTGCCACACACCCAATGAAGAATACCAGTTCCCATGAACTTGCAATTTATGTGAAGAGTACAGTGAAATATTTAAATAGAAGGTAAGACAGACTGCTGTTGCAAGCAGACTGAAATATCACATGCAGATAATAATCAATAACACCCCTTTATTTTAAATATATAATTTTGTGCTGCCTTCTTCTTCTTGGGCTCATTTATTACAGAAAATCATGTTTCTGCTGCTCCTGAGAAGCTGGTATACTTTCCATGTGGAAAAATCTTTGGTTTCACTGTGGGAGCACAGGTTCTTGCACACAACATACAAACTGCTGCCTTCAATTACACAAGCGCCGCCTTTGCAGCATTACAGAGCAATCGCCATAAAGTCCTTGACATCCCACCGATGGGTTTTGGCAGTACAAGGCAAAACCAGAACACAGCTATTTGAAAGGGCTTTTTACTAATTGATATATGGATATTGTGTTTCAAAATACGCATGGCATAAGGGATGCTAACAACTGCTAGCAACTGTTGTGCTGCCGTTCCTCTGCCCCAGGAAGACTCCTCATAAGGCTTTGCCACCACTAACTTAATTTTGCCTCTCCCACAGGCCCTCCCTCTCACCAGAGGGAGTTCCCTGGCAGTTAAGGGATGCAAAAACCCCATTCCACTGTCAGAAAGCACCAATATAATCAGGCTGGAATTTTTTTTACTGATAGTAATCAACCTATCTACCATATCGCCCTTCAGCTGCTGCTGGAAAACCAGGCTGTGCAGACCTGTGGCTATGAAAGACTACAGGGTAATATTTCAAAGGATGATGCAGCTCAATGAAACACTACATTTCAGGTTTATCTTCTCTCTAGATGGTAAAATAATCCAAGCTCCAGTCAATTCTTTTGACGCCACCCACCAGTCAGCTCTCTTCAACTGCTTCCAGGTATCAGCAGCTCCCGTTTCAGTTTGGGGCCAGACTTTGCAGACTGACTTCCACATCATTGGAAATCGTGCTGGTACTTTCACTGACCCAAATAAGAATAGAACATTTTGCTTTTAAAAATCAGTTTTTTATCCGTATGCAAAATTACACAATGACAAAAACTAGAATCATTATCTATTCCAACACCAAAACACACAGATACCTAATATAGCTTAGTTCTGTCACCAACTACTAATGAAATAGCCTGGTTTATATTATTTCTGGTCTGACCTCATACAACAAACTTGAATAGGTGGGGTCTTTTTATAGTATGTGCTTTAATTTGGAGAGGAAGGACTTTTTTTCCTAGCTTCAGAGAACTTCTAAGGCAGTCAGCCAATATAGAAGGTGTATTTGGAAACTTTCCCTTTGTTCAATTAAGATAGCTGGGAGCAATCCAGATTCAATGCAATGCTTTCTTTAACCAGCTCTCATGAAATTTATTATTCATTTTTTAAGCCTAGCTTTCAAGTAAAACTGATGAGGATATTAAACTATGAAAAAACCATTCACATGAAGGGCTGACTTCATCTCTCAAAAAGCAAGAGAGCCAAGGTTAAAACTGTCACTACTAGGAGACCTCTATAATATTAAAGAGACACAATGAGAGCAAGCTAAAAATGGTATTTCAGGATTAACTCGATTTTTTTGTGTGTGTTTGCAGATTTGTTACAGAACCAACTCCTACTTATGCTAGGTGACTAATCTCATCGCAATGTAATAACTTGCATAAGTAAGGCAAATAGGACTTAGCCTTTACTGACTGCTAGCCCACTGAATTAAATTACAGTTTATTTTAATAACTCTTGAAATATATATACACCCTTATCTTAAAAACTGCACTGATTTATATTTTCAATACTTAGTCCCACCAGTGACAGAATGAGTTAGATTTTAGAGGAAAAAATCAGAAAGAATAACTATGTAAATCATGTTAAACAAGCAGTGCTTGGCATGCTTTCAGCACTGCCATCATAAGTGAGCCAGAAAGCAAGCATATAAAATCAATGTCATGTTTAACTCTGTTCCTTGGTCTTACAGATTTTTAATTTAAAAAAAATTAAAATTAGCATCTCCCACATGTGCACAGATTGGGCTGAATTCAGGATTGAAAGTGGTGAATGATTCCAGAATTGGTTTTTGATAGTAGAATTATGAAGTCTAACTGTGACTTCAAAATTTGTAGCAAGAATGCCGGCTAGTTGGGGATTAAGTACCCGTTTGTTTTATTACAGAAACATGACACGGTAATCTGGAATGAAATATGTACCTTATTGGTTATCCATCAGTATGCCAAAAATACAGAAAGATTTGTCAGAAGACAGAATAATACTAATCAAAATTTAATATTATATATAATAATATTTATCAAAGTTTACTTCCCAGAAGTGAAAGCATTGCTTTTTTAAATGAAAGGAACTAAATACAAGAAATGTCAGCAATCAAATGCATCTCCAAGTCACAGAAGGCACTGAATCACAGAGAGAAACATTAAATGAAATGAAGACTGTTTTAAGGTCTGAAAGATTATGCATTAGTCATTGGTTGCAAGAGTGTTGGAGCAGTGTATGTTGTGATGATCAATGTCTGCCACTTCTACACAAGTTCAGAAATTGCGCAAAAGAAATCTAAACACATTCAGGATGCTCTTTTGGATTCAAATTCTGAAACTTTTATTCATATAAATGAAAAACTTATTCCCTTTGTAGACCCATAGTCAGCAGTCACCTTCCACAAGGAGGGACTTTTCAGTAGATACACACAGTGACCTGCATTCTTCCTACTAGTAGCTTCCCTGGTGCTTACATATAAGCAGACTAAATTCTATTCTCCTTCCAGAGGAGATTTTTTTCCCAAGTTTATATGAGCTTAAAAAAGGTGCTGAGGGCTACTGTGCAGGTACATCTTCACATAATTCCCATGTGTTGTGACTTCTTTTCTTGTGTGATTCTGATCTCTGAAATCTCTATTGTGTTATGTGCACATGCACACACACAGAGAGTCTCTCAGTAAATTTTCTTTTGACACCCCTGCTAACTAAAAAGCACTAGAGCTGCTACTGGGTCTAAGTGCCACCGAAGTGGGTACAACAGTACAGAGCATCTTTTCTAAATTTCACAGGCAGTTCCTTCTCCTAAAATGAAATAACTCTAGTTTACACTGGATAAAGATCTTAGTGTTGTGTTTCTAGTAAAATCTGTCGACTTGCTGAGGGAATGGGATGGTAATATTAAGCTAAAACCCTTTTAGCCATCCAACACAGCAACATGGACAGGGTGGGGATTAGCCTGTGGGGTGCCTGAGCAGTGCAAGAGGGGAGTCCCTGAAACAGCTATGTAGACAGCTGAATAAATCACAGTAACTTGCTCTAGTATTACTGGGTCATGTAAGTAGCAGGAGATAAAAGGACATGGCACAAATAGGTCAGAAACCCTCCTGATGGTCTCTTCCAGGGAAGCAGCCACTACTGCAGCCTGCTGGAGGAGCAGATGTCCTGTTCCTCCTCCATCTGCGTTTGCGAAACAGAGGGAATTTCCTTTCCCTTCTCTTTCCCCACCTCTCCCACTCAGTTTCAAGGAAGAATATTAAAGCCCATTTACTCAGGATTTGTGGAGAGCTCTAATTTCACCACCTCTGAAATCTTTTTGCCTTTTAAAAGAAGACTGCAAAGAAGGATGATCTGAAGTATTTTCAGCAGCTCAGCAGGTCTCAGGTTTTGTGACCTTTGCTACAGCCTGGAGCCTTTATTATTGCTGAAGACCAGGTGTTCATCCTGCACTGAAGCAGCCTCCAAAATTGTCAGCTATAACGAACTGGTGACACTTGAAATCCCTGTCAGGGATTGTCTTCAGCATATGAAGACACTGGAGAGGTTCCAGTTATGTTATGGGCTTTCCAGAGCTAATACTTGTCAAGTGTCCTATCCCATCATCTCTGCTTTGCGTCATTAATTCAGGGATAACAACAGTGTTAACAGAGAAGTAAAGGCCATGGAGTTTTAATTATATTAGTGAAGCTGGGACTAAGATTAATCTTAGGTCACTTTAAATGCCCACACTATAGATATTTCTGTGTGAGCTTGCTACCTGTCTTTCCTTTATTGTCAAGGGAGAAAAATATGTGGGATTCATCTGATCTTTATGAAGACATCTATTTTATGATAAGATGGATTGTACTGCAGAATTGCCACTTCTTGGCTAAAAAGCAGATAAATAGCTCAGATAGATGTCCACATTTTAACAAATTAATCACATTCCTAGAACCAGATCTCCATCTCTGCAAACCTGTGATATTGCCAGGGCAATGTACTCTGCTGTAATGATGACAGGAGTGTAAACGAGAACTAACACCGCACGTAACTTTGAAGAAGGTTATAGAATACAGAAACAGCCAAAGACAAGGACATCAGTGAGAACTGGAGAGCAATGTTTCTGTAATGATTTTGTGCTTCCCCAGTCATAGAAGTGTCTAACTTCTTTTCATTTTCTACCAATTCCCGCCCCCCTCCCCTCCCTCGCAGTGAATATTTTTCTAAGAAAATTTTATATTGTTTACTCTCTTCAAGACAATACTTACATGTTAGGTACTGTAAAAAGCAACATTAAAGTATTCCTTGCTTAGGTAACTTCCTTTCAAGAAACTATCCCCAAAGTACCTTCAACTGATTTCAAGCCGCGTGTGACTTTAACTAATCTTTTTTAGATCATTAAATGTTAAGGGTTTTTTTACTTGTCCCTTGAATGGGTGCTTGAAGCAAGTTCACTGCTGTTTTCGTTGTTGTTTTAAGAATACCCTATTTTATTTTCTCTTTGCTGTGAATTTTTGTAATTTAGTATTGTCCTTTTCGGAGAACAGAAATATAATGACCCAAGCTGAAATATATCCAAAGCCACTCAAAAACATTATCTAATTCTTTATTTGCTATGTATGTTACATGAAGAAGAAATGCTTAGTTATCCTTGCTTTAAAAAAACCCTGAAGATGCATATGTGCTTGAACAGATATCTCAACTATATAATTTTCCCCTAAAATACCACAAGAAGTTTCTTGTTGCTGTAGATGGAATATGAGCCAGAACCAAGTTTATGGACTCACAGTGCTTAGCAATCGTGAAGAATCCACCTCATCCCATTCTCCAAAATCAGCAAACTTAGAAGTGGATCGGTGAGTTTCAAAGATAATTTTTGTTTATAGCCTTGTGTGTCAGGATTGACAGCAAAGGCTATAATTAAACCTCAGTTCCAGACTTGTGAATAGAGAAATTTCAGAAAGTTTTGATAAACCTCTACAGCAATGTGAATGACAAAACTGTAATAAAAAAAACCAAAACAAACCCAACATTATTGTATCCAGGTTCTTTGGATTCCTGCATTGTCTGGAATGTTGCATCATAAAGAAAATATGCTCGATTTTCATGAAGGCTTCTGTCTTCCTTAACCCCACTCTGTCTCAGTAGAATCACATTATTCCTACAGAGGCTTTGTGCAAGGTCTTACACATATTGTAATTCAAACCACTGATTGTGAATGAAGCCTGTAGGACCCAGGTTCTTCTTTTACATCTGAATCAAACGCATACAGAAAATCTGCCAAATTTTAATATTTCATATTCTGTACTTTAATATACTCTCCTCTTACATTCCATCCTCTCATAAAACATCTATATGAAATCTTTCTACAGGGATACTGGGCCAGAGTGTGGCTGAATTGTAAAACAAGGCAATTTGACATTAACCTTCCAAGGTAACTAGTGCAGAGAATTCTAAGTGTGCAAGGGATGCATGGGCAAAGCTGCCTGTGTCTGATTTATTTGGATAAAGAGGTGTCACCTTATGAACTTTTGCTGCCCGTGCACAAGAGAAAAGTAAGCTTGAAGAGTTCTAGTTCTGTTTTTCCCAGTTCGTGAGCCAATGATATAGGAGCAAATTTCTTTTTCTTCCTTCAAAATGTTTTGAGGCAGGTAAAAAACATTTCAAAGATGTCTGAGTGCAGTGAAGAACCAACACACTAAAAGTCAGAGCACATGGGC
>NW_010286933.1:11710-22083 GCF_000700745.2 Antrostomus carolinensis
TAAATGGTAATCTCTAAGAGTTTGAATTAACTCTACCAACCGCTCTGGCATTTTAAATAAAGGCTTACCACATAATTTAGGCCTAGCTTCATCAATATAGCTGAGCTATGGTCTATTTGATGTATTGCAGTGACCATTAAAATTCTCACTGGTGCCCCACGTAGCTTAGAAAAACCATGATGAAGGGCTGCATCTCCCCATTACTATCATTCATAGTTGAGATAAGCCATCTTTCCTACCCAAGGGCTGGAAAGAGACTGTGCCATCCATATATGCCAATAGAAATACTTGTGGGATGATCCTGGTAGTTTTCCAGATCCTTTATGGGGCAGGAGTGGCATGAAAGCGTGGCAGCAGACTGGAAATCCAGCCCCACTGTTCCGTTCAGTTCCTTGTTTGCCAATGCAGATCATCAACAGTTACTTTTAATCTTAAAAAATGGGTGTTTTAAATTAATAACGATGTTGACAAGATGCAGTCTAAACGAGTTATTCCACTTCATTACATCTATTCCAAAGTCATTATCGAAGATCAGAATGACTGTCAAGCATTCTGGATATCAAAGTTTCATAATGGATTCAATGAACTCTCTGACGTCAGCCTTGAGAGAGAAAGAACAGTTTATTCCTATTGAAAAATTAATTTGTTTAATGATTATATTACTATTAATGTACATAAAATGCATAGATTCCAGTTTTCTGGTATGTACCTTCTGTGTTTTTCATGATTATCAAATAACTTCATAATTCCAGTTAAATTCAGGGTAAGTAAAAAGCAGTGTCTAATCCAGACGTACAGAAAAGGCTATTTATTTCTATGTATGCTTAATAAAGAGACATAAATGCATATCATTAATTATTGAAAAGATATATAAATGTAAATACATTAGCGCTATGCAGTGGGTTAGTGTTGTTCTACAATAGTCCCACTCAAACTCATTAAGATGAAACACTCACAAATACTGAGTATTCTGCCCTGATCTGACAAGTCTGACACTGTAAATGCAAAAAAGATGCAAAAGGATAAACTTCCATATTCTCCACTGTTAAATACAGCCACAAGACTCATTAACTGTCATTTACACAGCTGAAAGCCACACATATGCATCTATGTGCTTATTAATAATGTTTGTACACCAAAATATAAATGGAGCAGAACATGGCATATGTTTTTTCTATGACATAACTGCTGTGTCTTTTTAAATTATTTTTTTCACTGAGCTGCGTTTTCCTGACCATTTTTGAATTTACTGCTTAGAGATTTACTAGCAGAACTTTTTCCTATTGAACAACCTTTATTGGTTTTGCTACTTAGGTCTCTAGTGCCGCAAACAGCTTATTACAGAAGGTCTCTAGCCGCGCCAGCAACGTGGTAAGCACTTCCTTGACATAAAGAGAAGGCAGTCCCTGGGGGTAATAATACTTACCTTCCACACAGTGAAGTTAGGAGGTTAAATTAGCATTTGTGAAGTACTTGGAGATCTTTGAATGGAGGACGACATAGAAATGAAGGCTAAAGCAAAGTACATTGTGAAGCAAATATGTCAACAATCAATGCTATTCAATAATGGCCATAATTTTTCTATTAGCAACACATGGAAATGAGATGCATGCTAGACCTGGATTAGTTTTTATTTTAGACTGAAGTCTTCCATATAGGCACTTAATTATATACCCAGCGGAATGAATAAGTAGCCCAGTAAACATGGTCAGATAGGCAATCCCTGTCCACATCTTGGTCGCAATCCATGCTTGCTTCTAGAGGCTGTTCCTCTCTTTCACACATAAGAATTTGTAATCATCTTTAGCCTCCTGCTCTTGCTGGTGCTACTCTGCTTTCTTTTTCTGGCCTTACTCTGGGGGTCCCTGATTATTAAGCCACTGTCCTTATCACATTTCCCCCTAGAGATCATTTTCACCATTCTGCCCATCAGAAGCAGCATTTTTTGATGAAGCCATGCATGCTACATATCTAAGTGTGCATGCTTAATAGCATTGCATTTTCTAGTTCTAGCCTTGAGTTCTCTACTTCACTCCAAATTTAGCACAATATTAGCTCCCACATATGTAATTTCTAATCCGAGGAAGGGTCAATAACTTGCTCCTGTCAATCTTTGGATCTTAAAAAACCCCCCCACTACTTTCCAGAGCTGTAAGATACTTACAGTACCGCCACTTGCAAGGCAAGCGCTGGCACTTAGCACTTCTAGAAAACAGGCTGCCTCATCAGAGGGCTAAACAAAGATTGAAAAATCTCAATAATGTTGAATTCTTTCTTCTCATAGGCTGAACTCAATGAGGCATATGGAAATGTTTAGCTTTTTTCCTGAACACAAAGTAATTAATAGGTAATTGTTTTCCTCTTAGAGTGATTATTTACAGTACAGGATAAGCACAGTTTGGCTTAGTTAAAGATGATGCTTAAACACCTCTTTCATATTTGGTATATTTTTGTATATTTTGAGCAGTCAACATTGTTCTTACCCAACTGGACAAAACTCAAAGAGAAATTAACTTTGATGCATATTTTTAAAGTAGTGTTTTAGTTTACTAAATAAAGTCAGGTCCTGTACCTGCTGTGGAAATTATGCTTTCCTGTGACAGCCTACGAGGAAACATTCTTACCATTGTCTTAAGAATGAAATGAACACTCATCTGTCTACTCAGTGTCAAATCCATGACCCTGTTTTTTACAGCCCTGATTTTCAAGAAGTTGAGGACCGCTTTTCTGGATTTCTATTCAAGTATAAGCAGTTTTGATGAAATGAGAAAATCATCCCACAACGAGAAGATACAAGAAAAGAAATGAAGAGTGCCCCATATAGGCAAGCAACATGGCCCTATTACATGCACTGGATAGAACTGCTAAAGGAAGAGCAGCAGCGAGTATCAGGGTTACACTGGGCAATGCCTGTTCCAAATACTTACCTGCATGGTGTGGATGAAAACATAGGCGTGCCCAGTTTTCCTCCTGTGCTGGAATATATGTATTTTTCCAAGTAACTGGCCACTGTCAGACTGAACAGTGAACTAAGGAACGGGCAGGGGAACTTACATTTGTCATTGTTCATTACAGTCCTCTGTGTCAGGACTGGAGATTGCAAACAGCCTGCGTACAGTCCTGACCCTGTGAGAGCCACAGGAAAATCTCTTTTTTGGCTTGGAAGCAGCTTCAGGCAACCATCCTGTGCAAAAGGATGCCTCTCTCTCGCTACAGAAATAGTAGCAACATCTACAGATGGACAGAAAAAAGCACCAGAAATAAAATCCTGACAAATGACATTATTTGTCCTCTTCTGCCTCCTTATTTATCAAATCATTCAGCTAACTCGGAGAAGGAGAAAAATTCTTCCCTGTTATGGAAAGCAGCCTACAGCCATGGTCCATATGTTTATCATGAAGGGATACATGGACGTCTCTATCAAGAGAACAGAAAGAGATTCCTAACATTCTAGTTTTTGGGTTTTTTTTCTAAATTCTTTAAAGAGGACATGAAAATCAGAATTTAAGCAGTCTTGTAGTCCCAGTGAAATGAAAATCACACCCCGGTCCTGTTGGTGGTATCTAATTATAAAGTCCAAAGTCTGACCAGGTCTTTCCACACAGCATCACACTGGAAGTTCAAGTATGTTGTTTGCCTGCTATGACCCCTTAATCCTTTTTCAGAGCAAAAGCTTTGCAGCAAGTAGTCTTATAGGATTTGCTTCTAGATACATGCACTTGACTGTATTAAAGTGTTGGTAATGATCTCAGTTTACCAAGCAATTAAATGTATAATTCATTAAGTCAAGAAGAAGGAGTTGACTGACTACATCCCACCACCAAAGTGGGCCTAAGGTTACCACTGGAGGCCAGTACAATCAAAAGTGTCCTCCTGTGGGTGGCCAGATTCAGTTAAAGAGCAACTTCAAGCTTGGAAGAGTAGGAAGTGAGAACATACCAAGCCATACCAGTCACGCTACCACTTTTAAAGCATAGCTGAAGAATTTGGTCTTACATTAGCAGAGTGAGCTTTATGCTCAGGGGCCTTAGCAAAATTATAACGTGCACTGAAAATACCAGAACAATTAAAAGATTAGGGATGAAGTATTGCTAAAAACACAGAAAAAAATAATTATGATACCCATATCTGCATATATAACTTTTAGCATCCATTCATGTATCTAATTGCCTAATCCAGCAAGGGATCCTCTGTTCAAGTGAACAGAGGTCATATTTGGTCATAAGGTATTACAATTCATAGTCTCTCTCCCTTATTAAGTATGTGCTTATCTTATTTGCTTAAAACTTATTCTACCCTCTGGATTGAATATTTTACTTTTATTTAACATGTATCTGTCATCTATTGAACCTCTGCTGAACAAATCTGTCACTGAAATTATAACTTCACAAATTTCTTAGCAGACTTTGACAATACTTTGCTGTCACTTTACTGTACAGCTGTGTATTTCTGAGCCTAGTGCAGTAGCAAACGGGCCACACAGTATGTGGTTGAAAGCTCAGTCCTGAAGTTTGGATGGTGCCACTCTTCCACTGACCATAAGGAAAATGCATTTATGCTGAACCCCAGCAACTTCTTCCTTGTAGTTCGGCTTTATTCTACAATACGTCAAGTTCTTATTTGGTTAAAACTTGCTTCTAGGATGCTGAAAAGCTCAAATAAACAGTTCATGCGACCTGTCAGAGCTCTTGAACAGGAGGTGGGTCATCCTTCCTGGCCTTGACTGAAGGTCTTCTTTCTTAAAAGCCTTTGCTTAACACTTTCTGTCCCTCAGCTCCTCTAGATAATGGACAACACATAAAATAGAAACATGCTGTAAATGCATATAATTTACCAAAAAGTATTCAGCACATTAAAGTTACTGTTAAATTACAGCCCCATTTCTACAGAAATGGACAATTTGCCACCTAGATTTGCTGCCAAGAGCCAGACAAGTAGGTGAGGACCAGGCTTAGCTTTCGGGATGGTAGCTGTGCTTTACTGATTTAGCACAGCAAAGAAATGAAATTGCCTTCTCTTGACAGCCTTTCCTGAGAAGCTTTCTCCATTGCAAACCATGGCTAACTGCTTCTCAGCCATAGTTTCAGCCACTTGTGCTGCCTCCCCTCAATATAAGCTACATCTAGGGCAGACAGAAGCTGGACAAGTGACAGTCAATGAATCACCCCTGGCCACAATGGCCATAGACAGAATACAACCACAATTGTATTAAAATGCAATTATTACAACCGTACAATTATTAATACAACAGCAATTCCCCACTGACAGCAAAGTGCTGGCATTTTGTCAGTATGAATAACAAAACAATGAACCTTTACCAGAAAAAAGTTGGTTTTGCTTGAGCAGAAAAATGTAATGACCACAAAGCTAAGGTAGGTTAAAAGTCTGTTGTCTGTTCCATGGATGACAATTTCTCATTAAATACGGCACACGGAGAAATGAAATTTAGACTTTATTTCAGGCAGCACCCTTCCCTCTTTAAGGAAATGATGCAGCTGTGATCAATGCCTTCAGAGTTACTTTGTGTTCAAAGACAGGATCGTCAATTAGTCAATGAGTAATAAATTTTAAAAGTCAATTAGCAGTAAATTATCTGTTTCTGCATACCCCTGCAAACCTGTTTCATGCTAATGTTTGTGAAGCCTAGCATGACTTCACCTAAATTGTTTGACAGATGTTCCCTTTCCACTATCAGCAGTTTCAATGGAATATTAAATATTTGTATTTAAGCTGACCTGCGGACTTTCTTAAATTAATTCTCACATCTGTCTCATATAAATATAAAACTGCTATTTGTACATTGAATATATTAGAATACACATTACCTATAGAAGCAGCAAGTTAGGCAGCTTTTGGTACACAGACTTGTTTAAATAAATCTATAGAATAAGCTTAGTGCTCAGTATAAAATAAAAGATTAAAAAAAAGCCCAGTTTGAGTCTGTCATGTAGAAGTGCAATGTATTTCATAACTCCAGACTTTTGCATTGGAGGCACTATTGAGATTATTAAAATTAATGACCAAAATCAATACCAAATAGTGAAGAGTTTCACAGGCACTAACTTTCATGATTACAGGACTTTTGTCCTTCTTCTGGTATGTGTGTCCATCTGTCTCACTGGTCTATTAACCTTGGTGTTATTGCCAGATCCAAGACAAAATCTACTCCAGCAGCAAAAGTTATCCTGGTGATGTGGATGACTGGCTCCACTAATGCATCAGACAATAGAGATCTCTAAGATTATACAGATTTTAAGGTCGTCTCTGTGGGAACCAACATGCTGGGTAACGCGAAGGAACATACCTGGTTGCTCTGTATAGAACAGCACAACACGTACCAGTTGCCACCTAAGTCTGCAATATGCCAATCACTCCATATTCTGCAGAACGTGACCTTGGTTTGACATGGATTAGGCACCAGTAAAAGAGCTCGTTAGCTATTCTTCGTATAATTTTCTCCCTCATATTAATTCTCTCTCTTATCTATTTTTCTTTTTTTAATTTCTTCATAAGCACAAAAAAGGCCTTTCCTATAGGATATAGAGTATATACTCACACCTCCTAGCCTGTACTCTTACCACTGTATATTGTTATTCTCTTAGATTCATATACAAAAAAAGTAATTCACATGGTCCCCCAAAACTTAAAGAATAGTCTACCTGGGATGTATGAGCATATTCAGGCTACCTCCTCCTCAGGCCATCATTCTAACTGGAAAACTGACAAACTGCTTTAATTTCTCATTGGTGCTTTTTGTCACAGTAACCAAAGGAACTACTGGAAAAGCTGCCATTAAGGAGGGTGAGTACAGAAGCTGAATGAATTGTCATGGACAGAAGCCACACAAGACCAAGCGATGAGGTTATATTTAACAACAGAAGCATAGAAACTCCTGGGTATTTCATTATTTGGGTACCTACAGGTGTTTTGCAACTTCTGGTGCAGGTGCTGTAGAGGGAGAATACTGCTACCTACCTGGCTTCATCAACCTGGTGCAAAGTTGGGAGGATGCTCCTCCTTTGCAAAGTCCTTTTCTCCCACTTCCCAGAGCTATACAGATCTGTTCAGGACTGCTGCTATCACTATGGTTACAGCCAGCTCCTCTCCAGAAGCTGTTTGTACCACTGGCCCCAAGAGCAAGAGGGAGAAACAAGGCAACAGCACTGGGCCTGATGCTGGCAGGACAGGTCTGAACCTCAGCCTGGGCTGTGGAGGCAAGATGAAAGGGCATCTGTGCCGGCTGAAGAACTGAAAGACCTGAAAGTAAAAACTGGGAAACAAAAGAACAAACAGGTAACAAAAACATAAGGCAATATCGTGAGAACTCCATTAAGTTCTAACTTAAGAGTGCATGAAGTAAGAATCCTACATGCTTTACATCACCTGAGACACGGGCATCTCTGGTGCAGAATTCCATTGTGACGTGTGATGAATCAGCCTCTCTAGACATTCCTTCTTCTCTCCACATGGGTGACTGAAGGTGAGATTAACACAGACTGACTCTTTTTTCTCATTTCAAAATCAGTTAGGAATTATTTCTGAGCACTTGTCTCAAAATGGCCATTCAGCTTGTCATCAGCATATCTTCTCTCCTTTAGGGTCTTCATTATGAAGTTGAAAGCACAGTTACAAAGCCTCAAGAAATAAAACACAGTTCTGGTTTATTCTTAACAGCAAGAACTCTTTCCAGCTGCTTATATGGCCCTCATCTAGACCACCCTGTGCATCCCACCAGCCAAGCTATGAACCCTGGATTCAAAGAGCCAGCACACCATGTGACTTCTCAGGACTGAGTCTAAAACTACCTTGTCCAATGGTAACCCCAAGCCCCTCTCTGTTTAGGTGTGGGCAGCTCCCTCCATGGTCTTCCCTTATTCAAGATGATTCCTATTTCCTATGTGTCTTTTATTACAAATCTGGTCTCCTGTTTGGTGGGGTTGGGTTATTTTTGGTGTGATGGTGGTTGGTTTTAAATCCAAAAGCAACACAGCCTCAGTAGACCACATCCCTTTACTCTGGAGTACTAATACCTTCTTCTTGTCTCACTCTCTTAAAGCATCTTAGGTTCTCAGAAAGATTGTGACACACCAAAAATTCAGACAACATGCTTGTCAAGAACAAGATTTGTCCGAAATACCTCTTGAACCTCTCAGGGTCAAGTGATTCTGGTTTTGCTCAACAAAATCTTTGTATGCGGTGGTCAATGGAAGTCCATCCATCAATTTTAAGAAGAAATAGAAGAGTCCCATGTAGAGCAGTACTCACCAAACATGATAAAGATGTAAATAAGACAAATTTTCATAGTGGTTTCAATTCATGACACTAGTTATTTGTTGCTGAATATAGGAGATAGATTAACATCTTAAAAAGGATTCCATAATTACAATCTTGCAGTGTGTTCCTTTTGTGTACTCCAGCTCATGCCTTAGCAACCTGCTGGCTTATAACCAAAATACTGAAGGATCTCTTTATTCTTTGTATTTGAATTCAGTTTGCAATACATACATTTTAAGGAACCAGTACAGATTGTCTAACTTATCATTTGCTTAAGTATTTTGACAATATGAAAATATTAAACGAGCTGAGCATTAATTATAATATTTTTGGTGACACAGACAAGAATCTAAGTGACAGAAACTGCTGATAACAATATAGACTAGTTCAGAAAGTATCCAGACCTTCACATTAAACTTGGTTTAAAAGATGTATACTAGATATTAATAAAAAGTTGCATCACTAACTAACTTGCTTGTGGCAATTAAAGCTACTCTAAATTTCTTCGGGGGTGAAAACAGCAAACTCTGAAACAGTTTGTGTATTTTTTTTTCTTCTACAGTATATCGGATAAAAAGAAACCTTCTGTCTTTTTGAAAGTCAAGCCGTTCTAAACTCCTGTCAGTATCACCAAGAAGAGTTCAGAGTCACTCTTAATGCCAGTAATGGAACATGAAGTATCTGTAGGTCTCAATTGTTTCTCTCCTCTGAGATCAATTTGTGCCATGACCCCAATAACTGACCATGAAGTAGAGAGCTGTGTCTGCACCTTGGCTAAGATATGCTTCTAGCTCCTACAAATCACCCCACTAATGATGAATTTCTAGGAATGGAAGTTAACATTGCTGTGGTAAATGAAACATGATTTCTAAATATTGTTAAAATTTGTCTGTACTGGAAAAGTAGACTATAGTAACTAAAGAACACAATGTTATATTATCTGTCCATGCAACTCCAGTGGTTACTCATTTGCTACTCATGACTGGATAGAGCTGAGAAGCACGGACACTGTGGTTATACACGTTCTCACTATGGGAATATGAGAGTGTCACTTATGGAAACATTCAAAGTTTGCAGACCCCTAATGCTTATTGATCACAGTTAGCAACACAAGCTTTATGTCTTTTTTGAAATGAAATCCCACTCTGTATTCAAGCACTGCATCTGAGAAAACATTTGAACCTTGAAATCCAAACATCTCTACCTGCTCTGTCAAAACGAAGGAGATTTAACCAATATTGAAAGCTGAAAATTTGAACATCTTTCTTCAATGGACACAGGCACCATTTGAACAGTTATTTTGGAAGAGACTTTCCATAGAAATGGTAACTTTAACTTCTGAACATTGTTTTAAAAGGATTCCCAAGCTTTCAGGCTACGTAGGACTTTAAAATCTGTAAATTCTTAGGTAATTTAAAAATAAATAAATAAATAAGCTGCTGTTTCATACTATCACAGACCACAATCCCTCATCAGTATTGTGCTCCTGGCATAATAAATGAAAACGGTGCCGTACGTCTTTGTATTCAACACAACCCAATTATAATTTCCTATGCACAAATCTTCAGTGCTGACTGTACATACTGCTTTCTTCAGCTAATTAATAACACGCACTTACATCGCCTTCTGAAATTTGTTCTAACGGCAGCTCGAAGTAATTGCTACCAGTACTATTTCGTTTAGACCCCACCCACTTAAATCACTTTACTCCAAAACTAAGTTCAGTGAATTTATGGTAATATAGGAATGACACATTTCTCAGTACCCCACAGATCATCACGCCCTTAGGCTTCAATGACACAATGAAGTTGTGGCATTACACCCTCCCTAGCGTAGTGCTGCGTTGTAACCGAGACCTTTAGGATGTCTTAGGCAACAGCAAGAAAACCTTTCTGGGGACCTATTTCGGGTATCTGGTAACAAAAACAACAGCATCATAAAAGGTTCCGAAGAGATCCAGCGTATGTGCAGCTCTGGGACCCCTCAGCGCATTATCAGGAGAATTAAGGACAGTACCGCGCCGCAGACGGGCAGCATCAGTGGCCTCGGCTCCCCCAAACCTCCGGGCCCCGCGGATCCCCACCGGGCTCCACCGGACA
>NW_010286934.1:0-202 GCF_000700745.2 Antrostomus carolinensis
CCGCGAGCCGGCCCCGCTCCGCTCCTCGTCCAGCATGAGCACCATCTCCTTCAGCTCCACGTTCTCCCGCAGGAGGGTCTCCTGCCTCGCCTCCAGGTCCTTCAGCTTCTGCTGGTACATGCCCACCTCCTTCCACATCACGCTGGCCGTGTGCCTCCCGAAGCGCTGCCATTCCCTCGACAGCTTCTTGCCTTTCTGCCGG
>NW_010286934.1:407-663 GCF_000700745.2 Antrostomus carolinensis
CCGTGTTCCACCATTAAGTTCATCTTTTCATTCTCCACTTTCCTCAGTCTTTTCACCAGCTCTTCCTTGCTCCACCTCAGCATCTCCTCTTCCGAAATTTTGCTCAGGTCTTCTTTAGACCCTTCTAGGGAATTTTTTGCCATCATCTGTGCCTCGGCAGCGTTTGCTCTCACACGGTAACAAACGGTTGGGGTTAATTCGGATTATTTTGTTCGCCTTGATTTCCTGGGACTAAAATTCACTGCAGCATCTCGAG
>NW_010286935.1:0-380 GCF_000700745.2 Antrostomus carolinensis
AAATAAAAAATAATTTTTTTAAAAAATTTAAAAATAAATACAAAAATTATAAAAATTTTTTAAATATATAAAAAATAATTCTTCCCAAACTTCTGCTGCAGGCAGGACAACCCCCCCTTGCCTGAGGGGAAACAGCCCCAGGTGCTGGTTGCTGATGGAGGTTCTGGAAGATACAGGAAGGGGTTGTTCTTGGGAAGTGTGGGCTGTGCAGGGAGAGGGGTCCCCTCCATCACCTCCCTGACAGTCAGAACACGGACCAGTGCTGGGCATGTCCCAGCCCCACTCCTCCTGTCCAGCTGGATGCAGAGCAGATCCATGTCCATTTCCATGTCCGTATCATATAGAATCACAGGCTGGTTTGGGCGGGGAGGGGGCTTAAA
>NW_010286935.1:460-1924 GCF_000700745.2 Antrostomus carolinensis
CACCACTTCCGGGGAGGACCAGCCACAGCTTCTTGTGGGCAACCTGGGCCAGTGTCTGACCACCCTCACACCAAAGAATTTCTTCCTAATATCTAATCTAAACCTTCCCTCTGCCAGTTTAAAGCCATCACCCCTTGTCCTGTCACTCCCTGCCCTTGTCAAAAGTCCCTCTGTGGGATGAGCGCCGTGTCTGATGGCAGCAGGAGCTCTGGAAGCAGGAATCACTGCCTGACACGTGTTAAATCCACCACCAACACTGTTCCCATCAATGCACCGTATCTGGAGAGAGGCTGCTGCTCCACGCCGCCTTCATCTTTTGAAACGTGAAATGTAAAATGTCACCATGGGGAGATGAGGGAAGGAACCGAGACACCTCACACATGGTAAAACCTGAGCATCAGCCTCACCATCCCAGGACATCCCGGGGCATCACGCTTTGCACTGCTCAGTGCTTGAGCGTCTGTAGTTGAGCGAATGGGCTCGTTCTGGAGGCACTTGCGTTGTTGCAACGATCCAGCATAGCAGGAGTGTCCTCAACCCCTCTCACACCCTGTTTAACCAGGTCCCCATCCCCTTCCTGCTCGGCCGAGGAGGGGCCAGCGCCAGCACCCCGTTTACACGACACAAGGCCATTACATCAGTCTTTAGTAACACCTGCTCACCACAGGCTGCTCAAATGACTGTTTCTAGCAGCAAAATGACTGTTTCTACCAGATCCCACACACAGCAAAGACCAGCAGCAGCAACAGGATGAGTTACCCTCATCTGGTTGCCCTAAAAATCTCTGGGTACAACCCAGCTAAGGGTGACCGCCCCCACCACCCCCATCTGCAGGACTTTTCCACCTGGTGCACCTAACCCGGCTCTTCACTCCAGCAGTTTTCCATGACCCAGCTCAAACCCGCTCCCAGTGACTGTCCCCACTCGAACACCAACTTCTGACTTTTCAGGTACTTCCAGTTTTCCCACTGCACCCGCTGCTGGGAGAAGTGTGTGGCTGATGGCATCTGGCACTGCTCTCCAGCTGAGGGTGGAGAGGTGAGACAGCTGGGGAATGACCAACCCAACTTCTGCAGAAACGTCCCCAAAGCAAAGTCCGGAGACGAGGAAGTGGCAGCAGACATCTCGGGGAGGAGCTCTAGCTTATTTATTTCTAGGTAGATTCATTTATGGAAAATGTTTTGCAGCTCCCACCGGAGTTGAGGTCCTGAAGGAAACGTAGGTTCAATTATTATTTTTTTTTTTAAGTTTGTTCAACTCATTTTTTTTGGTTCATCGCAGTTGATAGCGTGGGAGGCAAAGGGGTGCTCTCGCCGAGTGGCCCCCCCGGGTGATGCCACAGGCCCTCCTTCAGGAAGCACAGCTCCCAGCCCTGCAGTCTGGCCTCACTTCCAGCTCTGTCATTGTATTCACCTGCCTCTCGTGACCCTTTTTTGGGAGAAAAGTGGTGTTTCTGCTGCTGAA
>NW_010286935.1:1937-6946 GCF_000700745.2 Antrostomus carolinensis
TGCTGAACCCCCTGGGTAAGAGTGCTGTGCTTGGCCAGGGTCTGCCCCAGTGCTCTCAGGCTTACAGAGCTCAGCAGGTCCACCAGATCCCTGGGGAGAACAAATACAATCTGATATTATTAACACATGACATGGTCTTCACAAGGTGCACAGAGGACTTGATGCAATAGATCATCCCCAAAATTGCCCTCAAAGCTACTGCTTTAGCTTGGGGTTGGACCAGAGCCCAGATCACCCAGCCTGCAGCCTGGCTGGGAGCCCGCTCACAAACAGCTGCCCCATCCTTGTTACCCTGCCCCTAGAGTAAGGGTTTTTTGAAAGAGGTTTCTCTGTGTCCTCCTGGGTTTGATTTAGGGATGTCCCAACAGCACAGCCCAACAAACTGCCCTCACTTGCATCCAAGAATGGGAGGGTCTGATTTACTGTTTATGGTTCAGATGAAGAACCAAGGCAAGACACACCGAGGTCAAGCTGCGTGACCATGTATGTACAACCAGGAGACCCTCAATTCTTTCCCCAGCATCTTCTGACCCCTTGATCATGTTCTGCATCCAGAGCAGTTCAGACCATGGGTCCCTCCAGATCGGCAGTGGTTCCCCAGCCATGACACACCCCACACATGAGCTCCTATTTCTGTCCACGGCATGGGTGGGCACCTGTGGCATTTTCCACCAGCACCCTTCTGACGTTTGAGCATTTTATTCAGCAACCTCCAATGACCTCTCCTCCAAATCCTCATCTTGGCCACCCCTGGGGACATGCCACCTCCCTGCCCACACCATGCCCTCAGGCTCCGCTCAGCACCGCAGGAAGACCTGCTCCTCTTGTTCCTGCTCCTCCCAGTTTCATCGGATGATGCCAGTCCTGTGACTGGAAGAGAGCATGAAGATGATGTCCCAGCTCCAAAAGTTGAAGTTTGACAAAGTTGGGAGCGATTGAGAATGAAGGGAACATCCAGCAGCCCAAGTAATAGGCAGCACCATCCACCACCCCCCCCCATAATTAAGCAAATCATGAAAATTTTCAGCAATTTGGAGCTGTAAATTAGTCAGTCCAACAACAATCAGTGAGGGAAAAGAGTCTGGAGTGAAACTACTGTCAATATTGTGAGCCCATGGCTACTGGAGAGAGCTGGGCTGGGGCAAGTGGGGCTCCATCCCTGGCATCCCCCCGGTTTGGGGGATTCCCTTCTGCAGCACATCAGCCCTGAAATGAAAGGCAAACATCCTTATTTATCTTGGCTTCTTCCACAGTAATGATTTTTGGAGGCAGACAAGCTTAAGAGGGCCATAAAAAGAAGAAAGGAGTGGGCTTAACACCTCTCGAGCTTCCGAGGAGGATTTTTAGGCATGGCTGTGGTGCAGGAGGGAGTGCTGATCAAGCTCCATTCGAGGCATGGAAGCCAACAGCCAGTTTTGATTTTGATCTTGTTTCTACAAAAGGAAATTGGGAGTAATTGTCCCGAAAGCCACGGCTTTGCGCTGCCGTGCTCCTGGGCTGGGGACTAGGGGAACGGGACGGCCGGAGCCACTCCAGAGCCTGTCAGAGCCAGCAGAAAGGCTTCCAGCAACGCTGAACCCACACCACACTCCTCACCCCAAGGGCTTTACAATCTGTGGAAGATTAATCTTTTGTCTCCACTTTGTTCCTTGGAGATGAGGAAAAAATGATGTTTGCTGGAAAAGCTGAGAGAGCAGCCTGTGGGCTGGTAACCAGGCTCCAGCTCCAGCATGGGAAGTAGCAATGGATAACACACGTTAACCAAGCCTGAGCACAGACTAACCACGGGTTTAAGGATTGTCAGCGGCAATTATGGCTTTTAGGGTGGGGGCTTGAAGGATGGGAGAAAATGCACTGGGCTTTCAGTCAACTGGATTTCATCCTGTGGCAGCATGGTTTAGGGTCCACATCTGCACCCCTCGCTCATGTCGCGTTCGTCTTAATTGGGAAGGGAGTCACGAGTGGGTGGTAGATGCAGGAGCCAGCCCTTGGCCTGTGCTCTTACACCGTTTCAGGAATTTCATTTACCCCTCTGTCACTGCACACTCGTATGCCCCCATGGGTTGCTCCCAGGAGAGGAACTGTGAGCCTAAAAAGTCCAAATTCAGGGTAAACCTCCCCAAACAGAGAGGTCAATGCCAGACAATGAGGTGCAAATCTGTTCTATCAACAGCTCTCATCTTCATAAAGCAACCAGGGGCTACATGCAGCTGCCCCTGGCTCTGGGGCCATCACACACAGTGACATTAATTAATTAATTAATTAAGTAATTAACAGTGACAGTGCCACCGCCATTTGCTCCCAGACTTTCTCCCACTGCATCCCCCCCCAGTTCACATGCAGCAAATCCCCATCCACAGGGGAGAGTCAGGAACAGCTTTTTTTTTTTTTTTTTCTTCCTTGGCAGTTTAGATATTTGCTTTTCCTATGGAGAAAAAAAAATAAAAGCTCCTTGAAATAACAGTTTGAGGCTCTTCTAAATGTTACACACCGGCCGGCCTTTCAGAGCCAGGCTTAGAGGTTTATTTCTAATCCCCCAGCCAGGACTCCCAGCAGCTGCAGAGCAATTCTGCTCCCCATGGGCTGGATCCAGAGAGCACAGAAACATCCATTCTCATGGCTGGAGCTCCGGTATTTCCATCCTTGCTGGAAATATATACCCTTGGAGGTCTCCTGTGCACCTTAAGGTGGTGTAGGAGTGTGGTCACCATTGGGATTTGGCTTCTTGGAAGATAAATGCAGCCGTTGAGGGTGGCAGGGATGCTCCAGACTTACCACGCATCCCACCGGGACACAGGGGATGATGTGGATTTGCAGCACAGGGCTCAGCAGTCCTGGCTCCACAGCTCCCAGCTGGGATGATGGAGGCAGAGAGCTGTAGATCCTGGAAGCACTTGGCCAGCACAGGGTTTTGAAGCAGGCAGGAGGTTACATCGAGGGAAAATGAGGAGGAACGATCCGTATGGACAAGGCTTTTTTGTTGGGAGGCGATGCACAGGGAAGTCTCCCTGTTTTCCAGCTCTGCTCCCACCACAAATGGCTACAAGGAACAGGATTCCCAGTGTCAGGCAGTATTTACAGTGGCAGCTGTATAGCACATACATTCAGGTTCCTCTCCTTTCATGGCTGTGTCTGTTGTTAGGCTGGAAACACAGTTTTCCTGAGTGCAATGTCCTTCTGGAACCATCGCCCAAGCTCTGCCGGGCAGGATTTGAGCAAGGATCCTGCGGTGTTTCCCACCTCCCTGGCATTTTCCCAGCAGCAGCACACTGAGAAGTGTCTGTTTATGAATCCAAACCTATATCAGGCATTTTTATTTTTTTTTTAACTGTATTCTGATCCCTTTCAAAGGTAGGAAAATACATCAATATCCCTTGCAGGGGGAGCACTGTGACACTCGCCCTGACGCTCAGATGAGTTTTCCCTGATGCAAAATACCTCCTGGAAAAAAAAAAAAAAACAACCAAAAATCAAAACCCTGCCTTTGTGGTGTGTCATTCCCGGGGTTTTTCCTGGAGTTTAGGAAACAGCAAAAGCAAATAGTACAAGTGGAGTCTCCAAGGCAGCGCCGTGCAAACCGAGAGCCCTGCACATACCTGGGGCTGGGCTGATGTTTGAGGTGGTTAATTCAACCCAAAATTTCACTCCATATTTCCCTCCAGCAAAAGCACAAGCCAGAAAAATGGAAAAATGTCTGGTTTTAACTAGGCAGAAGGAACAATTCTGGCTCTCTATGGAGATGCAACGTTCACCGAGGGGAGGGTAAGGGCTGGCTGGCACGCTCGGTGCAGAACCAGCATCAGAGTGGTTTTCCTTCTTTCTTTCACATCTACAGTCCCTTTTCTCTCTCCTACCAAGTAGGAATCACACAATATCACAGCGCCAGGAACCGCTGATCCAACTGCTGATCCAACCACAAATCCCCCTCGACAGCAGACAAAGACATCACAGTGGCTTTGAAGCCAGAAATGCTGTGGGAGTTGGTTCCTCCAGCCAGAGGGATGTGACCCAAAGGGATGTCCTTGTCCCTCCTGCACCCCGGCCCCATGGTGGGGTGGGTGCCATGAGGCTGGGAGGAGGGTGCCCATCCCAGCATCAAGGAACCTTTTTGGAAGCAAAGGGGACACCAGCAGCCAACACACTGCCATGGGATAATTCACTAGAGCTGTTTTTTTGCCTTTTAAGGCTGATTCCCAGATCTGGAGGGTGGGAAATGGGGAAACTGGGGGTTTTGTGACTGCACCGAGTCCTTCCTGCAGTTTCCTAGGAGATTGGAGACTGGCTGCCCGTGCTGAGCAATGCTGAAGGCAGGATCAGAGCTGGTCCCCTGCCCTGCCCCATCTGCTTCTGCAAGCCATCAAGGCCACACTGCAGGGTCTGATCTCTGAGAGCAGCTGAGCTGCACAGGAAAAAATAGTATTTTTTAAAAAATTAAAATTTAGATTAAAAAAAAATAAAAATAAAAAGCACTGGGTGGAGGGAGGCCCCATGCACTGGCCAGGGAGATGCCCACCTCACAGCGGAGGAAGGAGCCACCTTGAGTTCTTCAGCTGTGGAGATCCCACTGCGGCCATCACATCCCAACCCTGAGGAGGGGACCCTGGACGTGGTTCACTGGGATGGAAAATAAAACCCATGCACAGCCTTGAGCCGAGCTTTGCAGGGCAGTAAGCATCCCTCCTTCCTCCAGGCTCTTTGTTGCCTCCAAACCATCAAAAATGTGCCAAAAATGGGACATTTGGTGATATATTTTCAGCAGTGGGGCTTGGGGAAGTGACCTTTAGCGAGGACGGGAACCCCAGCCCAGCCAGCCCTGCTATTTTTAATCGAGTATCAGGCTGAGCGATGGTGGGTTTCCTTCCTCTTTCTCTTTCGTGAGTGCTGAACAAAGCAAAACCAGATAAACCTCCACAAACTCTCCACTTCGAGGCAGGGAAGCCCACAAGAAAAAAAAAAAACAGAAAAAAAAAAAAAGGGTAACCCAGCACATTTCTGTACAGTGTCCGGAG